>NC_133146.1:43344192-43644192 GCF_048418815.1 Hemitrygon akajei
AAGGATGTTTCCTATAGTCATGAGTCTAGGACAAGAGGGTACAGCCTCAGGACAGAGGGGCACAGAGATGCGGAGAAATTTCTTTAGCCAGAGGGTGGCGAATTTGTGGAATTTATTACCACAGGCAGCTGTGGAGGCCAGGTCGTTGGGTGTATTTAAGGAAGAGAATGATAGGTTCTTGATTGAATATGGCATCAAAGGTTATAGGGAGAAGACTAGGAGTGGGACTGAGTTGGGGATAATGCCATGATTGAATGGTGTAGCAGACTCGATGGGCCAAATGGCATAATTCTGCTCCTTATGGTCTTATCATCCTTTATCATCTTTTGAAATTGTACATAAGCCTTTAAAATAGCACATCCAACAGACTGTTATTACTTGAAATATTGGGCTTGTATCTTGTCTTTTTTTTTGTGTGAGTTAACGATTAGCCTAGCAGGTACCGTGAAACCCAACAAACAGCAATCTAAAGTAGAAACTCTACTTGAGGGCATACTGGGACTTCCATTAGCAGGTTAATTTGGTTTTATGAACAAGAAGATAAAACTGTGTTATCCAGACTCCTGATAGCATAAATTGATTATGTACTAATATAAGAGCAGAATTTAAAAATGGAGCAGATTGAAGCAAAACAAAAACATACAAGGCAGGCTTTTCTCTAACAGTCTATAGCCCAGAGTAGAATAGCATCTTCACCACTCTTACCAACAATTTTTAACACTCTGCATGATTGGGGTAGCATTACTGGGAAATTTCTTGCCCCTTTATCCTCCCCGTGCAGTTGTCTACTTTTGATTCTTTATATTCTTCCCATTCATGATTCCCCTAAAGATCTCTGTAGATCAATGTTCACTGAAATTGACCACCAAGTGTACAGAATGTAATGAGATTACCATTCATGGAACAAAAAGAGATCACTGACCTCAAGACAGGGAGAGATCACCATTTTAAGGTGACATAGTAGAACAAATTTGGAACTGAAATTTTTAGCAGAGAGGAAAGTTTGTCTTGCATACTATTTATATAGATCAAATCACTGAGGTAGTACAAGTTAAACCAATAACAGAATGGAGAATAAAATGTAAAAGCTACAGAAAAAGTAAAGTAAAAATGCATGTAAACAATAAGATGCACGCTCATAACGAGGTAGGTTGTGAGGTCAAGAGTCCATTGTGAAGTTCAATGTAAATTTATTATCATAGTATATATATGTCACCATATGCAATCCTGAGATTCGTTTTTGAGCTGAGATAGTCAGTAAATCCAAGAACCATATTAGAATCAAAGAAAGACCACACCCAACAGAACAGGTAAACAACGAATTTGCAAAAAACAACAAACTGTGCAAATACAAAAAAAAGAAATAATAATAATAATAAATAAATAAGCAAGAAATATCAAGAACATGAGATGAAGAGTCCTTGAAAGTGAGTCTAGAGGCTGTGGGAATAGTTCAGTGATGGGGCAAGTGATGTTGAGTGGCGTTATCCCCACTGGTTGAAGAACCTGATGGTTGAAGGGCAGTGACCATTCCTGAAATTAGTGGTGTGAATCCTGAGGCTCCTGTACCTTCTTCCTGATGGCAGTATTGAGAAGAGAGCATGACCTAGGTGGTGGAGGTCCCTGATGATGGATGAGGTAGCACTCAATGTAGATGTGCTCAGTGGTGGAGAAAGCTTTGCCCGTGATGGACTGGGCCATATCCACTACTTTTTCTAGGATTTTATGTTCCACACCAGGCTGTGATGTAACCAGTCAATATACGTTCCACCACATCTACAGAAGTTTGCCAAAGTTTTAGATGTCATGCTGAATTTTCACAAACTTCTAAGGAAGTAGAAATATTGTTGTACTAAGGAACTATTTAATAGTCTTTTTAACAGCAGGATAGAAACTTTTCTTGAATGGAGACATGTGCTCTCAGACTTTCATCCCCTCTTCCCCACGGGAGAACAGAGGAGAGAATATCCAGGGTGGGCGGAGTCTTTAATTATGCTGCTTTAATGCGGCAGCAAGAAATACAGACAGAGTCTATGGAGGGGATTAGTTTCAACTCCCTGTAGTTTCTTGCAATCACGGGCAGAACAGCTGCCATACCAAGCTGTTATGGATCTAGATAGGATGCTTTCTATGGTGCATTGATAAAAATTGGTAAGGGTCAATGGGAAACATGCCAAATTTCTTTAGCATGCTGAGGAGTTACAGGCATTGGTGAGCTTTCTTGGTAGTTGTCACTATTCTTGTGATAGACAGCTCAAGGTCTTGAGCATAGAGGAAGGTCACTTTCACTGATACAATAAGAGCTTACAATCCCCAGAATAGAAAGAGGTCAGCATCAGTAAGTGGAGAGACCATTTCCAAGATAGGAAGTAGTGGGATGGGGGGGGGGGGGGGGGGAATCACCATTCCTTGGATAGGGGGTGGCCACCATGACTGGGAGATGGAGTGGTCACCATCTCTGGGTTAGAGAGTGATCACAACTCTCAGCATTGTGGTGTCAGCATCACTGAGACCTGGAGTGCATACTATCCTTGCAATAGCCAGCAGTCACTGCATCAGGTGCCGTGAGAAACCCTCCATCTATGGGATAAGGAATGGTATGTACAATAGTCTGCATTCCTGGTGTAAGGAGAAGTCACCATTCATGGACTAAGGGGATGCCACCATGCAGGGCTGACGGCGATTGTAATGTCTGCCCCCAAAACTGAAAACAGGGCTCATCTGAATATCCCGATGGCAAATGCTCAGTGGTAAGTCAGTGGCTTTGCCTCAGTTCTACACCTCTGTCAAAATGCATCTAAACTTGCAATATTCCCAGGTGCTGGGGATTTGCTGCCAGCTCATTTTCCCTTGGCACACCATCCCTTCCAATGGCCTCTTCACTTATCAGCCCTCCATAAGAATTTGTCAAGTGGCTCATTAAGAGAAGGAAATTCTACAGATGGCTCTGCAGATGGCAGAGATGTATGGAGATGAAATCAAAATACATGTTCCTATTGCCTATAAAAGTACACAACTGAAATAACCCTTGTATCAAAACCTGTATTTACAACACAACTGGATTAACAGCTTTTTGATTTTCCGATGGAACAACAATATATCAAAAGCCTGACAACAGCAAGACTAACCTTAGACAGAGCTACATTCTTTAAGGATTTTCAAACAAATAATTCATGTTAACACATCTGCCTGCGTGTTTTAAGGAATTAAATGGAGCCAGGAAGGATAATACAACAAAATGAGTCTACAGAAAGGGCCATCAGGAGACCAACAGCATAACGTCTTTAATACAAATTTCTCAGGTACTGTCAGAAAATTATAAATGGAAGCCACAGCAAAATAGAAGACATTGGGGGGTTTTTTTGCCTCAACTTTTATGAATCTTCCTGTTATTGAAAGTCTGAGAAGTGATCACTTTGGACCCTTATACCAAAGGGATGGTAAGTGACACAGAAACCCAAAAATAAATTTGAAAACACTGTGGCAGATTAAAAGTGACAGGATTTTTTAAAAAGGCAAAAATGATAGATTTAGAATAGTGTGTAATTTAAACAAGTACAAAGCAAAGCACAGGTTGCCCTGCGGTTATTAGAATGTTGTCATAATTTTATTCTTTGCTCCAATGAAATGGTTCATTCAACACACAACACCCCCACAATTTTCTGATCAGAATCTGCATCAGCTAGCTTGTGCTGAAACTGCTGCTTGGGCTTATCAAAGCTGCATCCACAGGAAATCCTGTTTTCCACTGCTGCCTGTTCCATTAACAAAGTCCACAGCCACAGCGAATTTCCTTTGCCAAGAACAATTGCTGCTTCAATTCATCTTTTTGGGAGTAGTTTTCATTTTGGACTTACGAGCAATTAGAATTTTTTTTCAGAAGTGTGCTTACCAACAAGAAGACATCAACATTTCCTTTATGTTGCAAAAAGGATTTTTAATTTTAAATGCTTACTAAAAAGAGTCAGTGCTGTATGATTATTACTTGCGGTTATACAAAGTATCACATTCAGAACTAGGAAAATCCATGCAAAGGAATGGAATTTCTCTCTGGAGAAAAATACATTTAAAAGCACCAGCAGCAAATATAATATCATATTCCTGTGCTAATCACAAAGCCCTTTATTGTTTTGTGGGTAAGTATAATAAACAAACTCAGAAACAGTTTTAAAATTATGGCAATTTTATCAGTGAGTATGTTACAAAATAGTACGGAATGACTTTTAAAAAGCATGAACCATTTTATGCGGTATATGTATGAGGACGATTAAAGCCAAATTCATTCACCTAAGCAGCCAGGACAGAACTTTACAGAAGCACAAGTTCAAACAGATCTGCCCTTTCTGAGCAATTTTCACCAGATATGTTTGTGCAATAAAAATCTTCCTGATTCCTAGCAATCAGAGGCAGGATAGAAGGCACACCCATGTGAATCAACATTTGCAGTGCCCTTGTCTCTTGGCCTGCGTTGTCCTTTAAAGTCAAGGAAGAGTTTATGGAATTACTGGCCCAGAAGGACCTTTCCCTGCTTCTTCAAAGATAATGCCATTGACCAGACTTAAAATGGCTGTATAAATTATATACAAACTACCCCCCAGATTTTAAAAAATGTACTGAACCGGGAGCAGAAGGCAACCTTTTAAACAACACTTTTACAATGTAATTACTTATTTTCTTTACCTACTGGTGACTAACTCTAATTGCAGCCCCAATTATCTTTTCAGCGGTTGACAATATGCACAGTATTGTACAGTTCATACAGTTTTTGTCTCTGAGTCAAAAGGAATCCAACAGTGCAATTATCAGTACAGGGGATGGACATACAATCCAGCTAAACATTATAAAGTAATACTGAAGGGCTGCTGCATTACTCTAAGTGCTGCCTAACAGATGGAAAATTTAAATTCTCCCCATGTTGCAATCTACTACTCTAACAACAACAAAGTAAGATTTCCAAGAGATGAAGATTTGTATTTTTTACGCTGCCTGGGATTATAAACATTTTAATGAATGAACAGGTTCCTACATCCTTAGATTGCCAGCTGCGTAAATCTGCACGCTGAACACCTCATTCATAGAAAGTAAAACGGGTCGAGTTCATCCACAAAATGCTGGAGGAACTCAGCAAGCCAGGCAGCATCTATAGAGAAAAACACAATCAATGTGCTCTTACCATAGATGCTGCCTGGCCTCGGAGTTCCTCCAGCATTTTGTGCGTGTTGCTCGGATTTCCAGCATCTGCAGATTTTCTCTTGTTTGGGTCATGTTCATAAAGTGTTTACATCGTCACAAGTCTTTACCCATTTTGTCTTAATTGTCGAGGCAAACACATGCCTAGTTGTAATGAGATACCTCGCTGCTCATGAAATCTGTCAGTCTTGTACAGATGTCTGTAAGTTCAAGATGTTGTCCTAAGATTCCACTTGCCTTTTGTTGTGAATCTCCAGTGATTACTCAAAGAATTACAAGAAATCCTCTGATTAATTCTTTCTCAATTAAATCTACTGATCCCAATCTTCACACCGTTTGAAGCACCATAACCTACTTTTATATTTGCCTGAATGACAACAATCAGTTTGGCCAGAAGAAGTTCACTTGCCATTAAAGTTTGCTGCAGATTCACCACAGCAGTCAACTTCAATTAGGCGAAAGGTCAGAGAAAGCCCCATTTAAAAGGTGTTAATGTTTTCTCCCCTAATCTTTCACCTAAGTTATGGCGAATAGGAAGAGTTTTTGAAGAAATGCCTGGAATTACAGGGTTTTCTCTGAAGGAAATAAAGGTGGAAACAGTAAAGAGATAAAACAAAATGGCAGTCTATCTATCTATTTATTTATTTACTTACTTACTTATTCATTCATTTATTTATTTAGTTGTTTATTTTGGTACAGCATGAAATGGGCCCTTCTGGGCCTGCAAGCCACACTGCCTAGCAATCCCCCGATTTAATCCTAGCCTATATGACCAATTAACCTAACAACTGGTATGTCTCTGGTCTGTAGGAGGAAACCAGAGAACCCAGAGGAAACCCAGCAATCACGACGAGAACGTACAAATTCCTTACAGGCAGTGGCGGGAATTGAACCCGGGTCACCTTTACTGTAAAGCATTGTGCTAACCACTACGCTACCATGCCACCCCTGCTGAGCTATAATCTTGTTATGCGATCAAGCTGACAAGCCTATAAACACCACATAATCCCTGCCTGTAAACTGCATAAAATAACATGATTACAACCTTTTAGATGTACAATTTCCTGGGCTCTATGTATCACTGGCTAGGACAGAATTTAGTACCTATCCATACTGGCTTTTAAGATGCAAATGGTAAGTCACTTCCTTAAACCACTGCTATCATTCTGGTTAAGGTAGTCCAACAGTGTTTTTAGGTAGTGAGTTCTAAGATTTCTACCCAGCAACAATGAAAAAACCAGTGATATACTTCCAAATTCGACTAGTAGTGCAACTTGGAGGGGAAGTGTAGGTGGTGTAGGTGGTACTCCTGGATGCCAGCTGCCCTTGAGTTGGGGGAGTTTACGAGATTGAGGAGTGCTGTGGAAGTATTGTAGATGAGGAATTGCACTGCACACATTGTAGCCACTATCTGCCATTAGCAAAGTGATTGATGAAGTACCAATTAGGTAGCTGGTATCATGGGAGATGATCGTTCATGACCCAGCTGAGAGGTCCCAAGTCGTGAATTAATGATACCTGCAAGGTTTCAGCAATCACATTTTTTGTCTCTGTTATTTGTCATTTGGCTACTGACAGACATATTTTAATGGTCTCCTACTCAAAGTACTGGTGTGCCCATTACAGTAGCAGCACTGGATATCTTTCCAACCTCCCCATTTTGCTCAAGCAGCAGCAATTTGCAAACTCAGTCTTAAACAGGGGTTCACCTGCCTGACATTTTTTGCCTGTCATAACTTCCAGTTCTTTAAGGTTGTTATAGTTGGGGGTAATAATGAGGATAAGCTGCTGCTATCTATTAAATGCTCCCCATGGTGTGTTTTTCAATTAGCCTCTGACAAGTCCAGCTCCTGGCCTTCACGTGGGGCTTAGCTACTAAACCCAGCAGAACCACGTCTACTGACAAGAGAAGGGGCAAAGGCGGGTTACATGTGCCTTACAACCAATCACTTCAGGCAGATGGGGCTCATCAGCCGTGGTTAGAGAAGTGAAGTTCTTATCTCAAACCTCCATTGCCTTGCGACAATACCCACTGATGGGGAAAGCTTTAGGAGTAATCCCCAAGGAAAAATCTGGAGCTGGAGTCCCTAAGGCATTCCGACGTTCAGCTCAATGCTGACTGGCAACTCCTGCATCGCCGCTGAGGCCAAACTGTATCAGATTCTGCCATTCCTTAGGATTCGTCAGCCGTATGGAGAGGGGGAGCTTGCTACATGAGCAACAGCTTGCTCTCCATGTCATACTACCCTGGCTCGCGCATCACGTAAACAGCCGGGATGCAACATCCCTGGTCGACCTCAACCAATGGACGGACTAAAAATTTCCAACCTGGCTCTGAAAAACTAAGAGTCATGAAAAGGTGCCATCAAAGCATGCGAGAAGTACACCAGCTTCTTGTAAGGTTGCCTGGCAATAATATTGTATCTTGCATGTGGCATGCAACATCGGAGCTCTGAAACAGATCTTATTCCATTCGCAATGAGCTTAATGCATTCTCTGCATATTTTGAACATAATGGGATTGGAATGCTGCCACCCACCCTGAGAGCCACAGCTACCGTTGCTGATGTAAGACCAGTCTTCCAGAGAGTGACCTCATGGAAAGCATCTGGCCCCAATGGATTTCCTGGCCATGTCCTTAGATTCTGTGCAGATCAGCTGGTGGGGGTACTTGCAGACATTTTTAACTTCTCTCTGCTTCAAATTGAGGTCCCCACCTGCTTTAAGGAGATCACTATCATTCCTAACTGACAGTTCAGAAAGTTTTTCTTACATAAATTAATCATCTGGCCTATTCAACACTATAAAAAAAAGGGAAGTTACCATAGTGAGCTGTGGTCCCTGTCATAAAATGCTACCAGGAAAATGCCTGACCACCAACGAGCTGTTCTCTGTCAATACTCCTTGTAATATTTTATGCCTTATATTGCTGATGGTTAAAATCAAAACTATGACTCATTTGATGTGAAATTCTCTCCTGCAATATCAGGACTATGAAACACTTTCCTTGAAGGGTGAATAAAGCCCACATCAGCAGATGAATCAGAATTGCTACACAAGGCCTTGGCTGGGTTCAAAGATTGATCTCTTAGTGCAGAACACAAAGTCCGTGAGCTGGCAGGTACACTAGCTTGTCCAAATAGACTGCCTGTAGGGTGCTTTTTATGTAATATTTATAACTTTGACAGCTGAGTACATTATACTTCCTCCTTAATAGTTTTCAACTAGGTCTAGCTCAAAAGCAAAGACCAAAAATGATACTGTTCTGTTTTGCTGATAACTATTTTTATTATTATTATTCTCTTTCCACAATGACAATGCGACATGAATTCTTCCCTTAAGGAGTTAAATGCACTTTACACGTCATTACACGCTCTGCATCAAAAGTTTGAAGTCAACTGTATTTTTATTGCATGTACTTTACTCCTCTTGCAAGCTGCTAATTGTTTTTTATATCCCCAAACCATTCACAAAGAAAATGAAGCAAATATTGGTAAATAATTAGACTAGTCAAAAAGAAGTATTGCATATCAATTGGAGGGAAAAAAACAATGGACGATCGTTAGTCTTTATTCAGAGAAAGTGTACCCTTACCTTGACATTTCTAAGTCATTTAAATTTTTTCTGCTCCAGGAAAGTTATGCTAAACACACAACGTAGAGTGGGCCAGAGCATGATTAAAATGACCAACGACCTTTGCAGATTTCTAGTGCACACTAGGCCCAGACCACTATTGAAACTGAATATACGGTATCCAGTTTGTCTAATAAAACAAGGTGGGCTCACGGTACAAACAAGAGAAAATCTGCAGATGCTGGAAATCCGAGCAACACACAGAAAATGCTGGAGGAACTCAACAGGCCAGGTAGTATCTATGGAAGAAAGTACAGTCGACATTTCGGGCTGCAATACTGAGGCACGGCTTGGAGGCCTCACATGGGAATGACCTGGGGTCACGAAGATAATGTTGAAAGTTGGAGTCCTGAGGATGGCTTGGGGCATCGGTTACTGGAAGTGGGACCCTGACTCCTCCACCAGTTTGTTTCTGGCTCCAGATTCCAGCACCTGCAGCGTCTTGTGTCTCACGCTCATCTGAAGGTCTTCCCCAAACCATGCAAGGGCCATGCATGCATGACTGAATTTCAGAATTTGTATCCATAACATGCCTCTGGACGTCAATATGCATGCCAAATATTGGCATTAGCACACATTAGCATATCAAATAGACAAAGAATACTGAATCTGAATGTCAACTTCATGTTGGGTGAGTTAAGTTTGATTCTGCATTGTAATTAAATTTCAGATGACATTCTATGCCTGGTACACAACTGAGTGATGGAATTCTAGGCCCTACAGCTTTCCAAAACACTTTCTTTCTCCATCTGTACTGTGCAATAATACCTTACAGAAATTGAATCATATTTTACAAGTACATTTGTATTCTGTTTCTATTGTTCCTATTTACATAAATAACATTGAGGACTGTTTCTTTAAGTACATGTTAGGACAAATTTTGCTGGTTTGTAGCTGTCGAAGTTTACCTTAGCCTCTTCCCACCGACCCAACCCAACTAACCTGACATGTTCTTTCTGATTTAATTCAACTTTAATGTATAATTCTTGACAGATCCCAGACCGTAATTTCTTTCCTTTGTTAAGTTGATGCCACCTTTGCGCTTTTTGCTTCCTTCCATTGTTGAGATCAGGATGGTTCTGGGAAACCCTTCACTAAGTCCCATTGGGAAGTTAGCAGGACCATTTTCCTGAACAACTGCAAAACCTTCCAAAGTATTCCTGCAATACTGTTTGAATAAGGAGATCCAATATTTATGTCCAGTGGCAATGAAGGGACAGAGATATACCTCAAAGCCAAGGGAGTCTGAAGTTTGGAGGAAAACACACAGGCAGTTGAGTTCACATGTGTATAAGATTATTAATGGTGCAGCTAGGAGAGAGAATAAAAATCTGTTTGCATAACAGGTGCGTCAAACAGGTCCTCAGTTACCTGTAAAGATATCTTGAGAACATGAAAGCCTATACACAACTTAAAGCCTTTCTTTCCTCTAACCCTAGCAAGTGGATTGAAAGCCCCTCAGAGAAAGCAGTTAGGAGTCTCTTGGGTCAGCGCATGTTTGATCAAGTGTAGAGCAGATGGGGGAAGTTTTGTTCCCTAAAATTATAAGTAAACAATGAATTAAGTACTTAGCAACACACACAAAATGCTGGAGAAACTCAGCAGGTTAGCCAGCACAAGGAAATAAATAGATAGTCGATGTTTCAAGCCAAGCCCCTTCTTCAGGACCCAGTCTAAAATGTCGACTATCTATTCATTTCCAAAGATGCTACCTGAACAGCTGAGTTCCTCCAGCATTTTATGTGTGCTGCTTTGGATTTCCAGAATCTGCAGACTTTCTCGTAGTTATGAATTACTTATTATGATCCTCCATTTCAATCATTCACAGTCCTATCGTGAAATAAAGTTAATCAATCTCCAATCATACCTTAACTTTATCAATGTATTCTGCATTTACTTTCACGATTTTATTCAAAAAGCTGTGTATCATATTGTTGTCTTAACAAAAGCCTTCTTCTAATTTCAGTGTTCTAAACTCTGAAATCACCCTGTTCTGAGTGGTGAATGATTTATCACAGTGTCACAGGATCCTCTCAATAAAACAAAAACACACTGCAGAAGGAGCACAGTAGCTCCTGGGGGAAAGGAAGTGTCGATATTTCAGCTGGATATCCTCCATCAAGGTACCTTCACCTCCAAGGATGCTGCTTGACCTACTGAGCTAACTCCAGTTGTTTGTTCTTTGCTCTAGGTTCCAGCATCTGCAGCCCCTTCACGTTACTACTCCACTGCGAAGCCTTTTCAGGGCACGCTGATCCAGAAGAAAAAATTACTTCGCACTGTTCGACATAACATGCCGAAAGCTGCGGACTATAAGACAGGCTGAGCTCACCAATGGCATCAGCAGAAATATTTTCACCCCTTTTCGTGTTCAATCCATACCGTTTTGAGGAGAATTAGAAACTGTTGTATGGATCTAATCTTACATGGACAAGCAGAGGGCTACCAACAGCCTCAGCATGAGCCTTCACCTCAGGACAAAGAGAAGAGATTAGAAAGAAATGTAAGATTCAGCAATAGAGTATCTCTTCTGCTGAGTAGAAGGATCACCATTTTATTAGATGTTGCAAGCTATTTTATTAAGAGTTCCAGCCTGCTGCTACCTGATCTCAACTGTCTTCTACAATGTATGCATTGCGACAAACATAACATGTTGACACACAGACTGTGTAAATATTACCTGATGACTGTCCTAAAATTTGTTTTTCTGCAAATGTCAACACTTAAAAGTATTTTTTTAATTACTTGAATGGCTTTCAAGTCTCTTTGGTTCCAGTTGCTCCCAGGAATCAGAAATAGTCTAGATGATTTAATGTTGTAAGTCATAGAATTCCAGGAAACAAACAGTACAGGCCATGTGGCCCATCAAACCTGCACCTATACCAGCTCAATTATGTGCGTCGGTTCACAGCAGCCTAGATTTGAACTGAAGCAGGATCTAATCACAGTTGAATCCCATGTTACACTTTCCGAGATGACTGCGCCTCTGTTAAATTTAACATAACTACAGTTGCTCGTGGGTGAGGGGAAAAAAATTGATAAAGAGTTCAATTATCCTGTACATTTCCCTAGAAAGTCCATTGTAATAATAGAAAACATACTCAGACTAATGTGGGGAGCTCGGTTGGAAGAAAAATAATTTTTAAAAACTTGTGTCCTCTTCACAACACAGGCAGCATGCCAACTTTGTACTGCCTGTATTTAACAATTTCTCAGAGGACTCCAACTTTGCCGTAGGGTTTGGAGACTTGCGTGCCTCAATGACCTGCAGAGCTATGTTGGCTGGAATCAGGGCCTTGTGCTTTGGCTCTTGGTAGGGTCATCCATGCCTAAAAGATCAAAGAGTGAAGGCCAGACTAAAGTAGTCCACTGGTTCCCACAGGTTCAGAGCTAACAACCCTGACTGGTCAAAAAATAATTGTTATGGAAACAGCAATGAAGAGTCCTTCTATACAGACAGAGATGGAGGACCTTCATTGCTGCCTAAACTCCAGCAGTGTAACGGGCTGCAAGCACATTTAACACTTGGACACTGTTAACCACATTGTTAATTAGTCATATTCATCAGCAGGGATCTAACGTTGTCACCACTAGTTAATGATGGGCACCACTACTCCTGGATAGCTTGCACCTCTCAGAAAGGGAAATGCATAGACTGTCATGCAGGGAACGGCACAACTTGACACGCCTCCATTCATACCTCATAGCTCAGGCACTTTATTCAGAGTTGAAAGCAAAACAACGAAGCATATTATATATATCCTGCCACCCTTTCTCTCAGGAGAAGTGCATAATGAGAACCCATAAGATCTACCTTTGGGTAGACAGATGTGCCTGTATGGCCTACCCATCACTGGACATTATACAAGGGTCATTTCTAAGTTCCATTTGGAAAGGCAGAAAGCAAAATCCAAGGTGATGCAACTACTTCCAGCTCTAGCCCAGAAAGCCAGATATTTAAAAGTTCAATAGCGTGGACACATTGACGGCTGTCTACAATGCAATCCCATCTCCCGGGGGGGGGGGGGGGGCCTTCAGTCACAGTGCAATGAAGGTGATATGTAATTATTACAACCAAATCCTAGCCAGCCAGTGGTGTAGTGGCATTCGCACAGGACTTCGAGGCAAGTGGTCCCAGGTTCGAATCTGGCCGGCTCCTTGAGCGTTGAGCCTCAGTAAATAAAACAAAGACTAAAGAAACTGCAAGGCTGCTGCCCGATGAGCCACAAGGCGTGGAGAGGAACAACAAACAAGTCCTGCAGTAATTGATAATGCAGAAGTACTGAAATCAATAACTTAAAACTACTGTGGAAAACAATGAACACTTGTAGACCCATAGCAGCAAAAATCAACCCGCAACCAAGCCTTCAGCTATAGATAAGAAGCAACACACATAAAATGCTGGAGGAACTCAGCAGGTCAGGCACCTTCTGTCGAAATGGACAAATAGACGTTTCAGGCCAAGACTCTTCTTCAGGACTGGGAAGGGAGGAGGAAGACACCTAAACACAAGGGTCAGGGAGGGGAAGGAGGATAGCTAGAAGGTGAAAGGTGAAACCAGATGGGTTGGAAAGATAAAGGGCTAGAGAAGGAGGAATGTAATAGGACAGGACAGTGGGCCACAGGAGAAAGGTAAGGAGAAGAGGACCCAGGGGAGGTGGTTAGACAGGTGAGAAGAGTTAAGAGGCCAGAGTGGGAAATAGAAGCGGTGGGGGGGGGGGGGTAATTATTATTAATTATTATTTTTTTAAATCGGAAGGGGAAATCAATAATCATGCCATCAGGTTGGAGGCTACCCAGGTGGAAAACAAGGTGTTCCTTCTCTACCTGAGGCAGCCTCGTCTTGGCACAAGAGGAAGCCATGAACTGACACGTCAGACTGCAAATGGGAATCAGAGTTAAAATGCTTGGCCACCAGGAAGTTTTGATTTCGGAGGCTGGAGCAGAAGTGCTTGATGAAGTGGTCGCCCAGTTTACGATGGGTCTCACCAATGTAGAGGAGGTCATATCAGGAGCACCAAACACAAAAGACGACCCCAGCAGATCGGCAGGCAAAGTGTTGCCTCACCTAGAAGGACTGTTTGGGGCCCTGAATGGCGGTGAAGGAGGGGATGAATGGGCTGCTCACAGGGATAAATGTTGGGAGGGAGCAGCAAGTTTGAACTTGCAATGCTGAAGACAAATCATCATTACACACTTAAAGATGCCATCATGAGCCTCCCTACTCTGGACTCATTTAATTCCTTCATCTGTTTGACATTTGCTGCAAAATATCTATGTTCAACAAATACCACTTTGCTTCCTAAACATTACCTGAGGTACTATCCTTGCCAATTTTACACCGCATTATGTCTTACAGCAAGCTTGTGCGCAATCCAATCGTACCAAATGCACTACTTTGTACTGTAGTGTTTCTACTTTTGAAAACTAAACACACGCTTCTGCCAGACTGAAAAGGTCGGGGTGTCAGGGCCCAAGGTGAGAGACCAGCCAGTTCAGCTCGCTTCTCCACTCTGAGATGGGCTAAAGGTCTGTGGACAGGACAGTCTTGGTGGACTTCAGTTCAGAACGCTTTTTGCTTGCATTCATTGTGCATCAATTTTATTGACTGGAAGTTTTAAAACATGGAAAGCGTTTTACGTCCGGAAAGATTGGATTTGGACCCCCAAGACCCTGAAGCAGCTTTTGCCTTTGAACTCTGGCTTACATGCTTCCAATCATACTTGGAGGAGGTTAGTGCAACTGACCCCGCTGTTATGCACCGAATTCTCCTCTCGAGGGTCATCCCGAAAGTTTACTCACTTATCAGGGGCCTGTCGACCTACGAAGGGGCACTGGACGCCCTCAAAAGACAGTACCTGCAGCCGGTGAACACCGTCTACGCAAGGCATCACTTAGCTACGCGACGACAGCGGCCTGGAGAATCGAGCGCCCAGTTTCTCCGAGCCCTACAGACACTCGTCCGAACTTGTGACTGCAAAACTCTCACGGCGGAACAGCATGTGGAACTCTTGGTACGAGACGCCTTTGTTACAGGAATCAGGTCAGTGTATGTGCGTCAGCGGCTGCTGGAAAATGCCGATCTTACCTTACGCTCGGCGATCGAGACGGCCGACACGCTGGAGGCTGCGCTGCACAACGCTGACGCTGTCCAGCTGCGCGATCCCCCGCCGGTCCCGTGGACGCCTCAGACCCCGCCGCCGCCGGTTCCCGCGAGCGAATTCGCCAACGCCGCTGCCAGTCGCGATTCCACGAACTCCCCGAACCCGACCACAGCTGCGGCCAGTCAAAAGCCCGCGCAGTGTTACTTCTGCGGACTCGAAACGCACCCCCAAAAGCACTGCCCGGCCCGAGAAGCGACCTGCTCCAGCTGCGGGAAGAAGGGCCATTTCGCCAAGGTCTGTAAGTCTAAACCACGAGCGGGGTCGGGCAGCGCTGCGTGTGAGGCATGGGGGCCGCCATCTTGCCTGCCCGGATGTGGACGGCCATCTTTGTCGTCGTCAACTCACCCCGCCCCCGACCCACCGGTGCTTACCGGGCACCAAGACGACAGTTCAACTCTGGCCACCGTAACCCTCGACCAAAGCGCCCCACACCAGCTTGCAAGGTCAATGATGGACATCCTGGTGGAGGGGCACAGGACTAGCTGCCTGTTTGACACAGGCAGCACTGAGAGTTTTATTGACCTGGACACAGTGCAACGCTGCGGACTCGTGACACGGCCGGTAAGCCAGAGGATCACCTTGGCTTCTGGGTCGTATTCCACAGATATCCGGGTGGGTTGTGTAGCGACATTGGTGGTGCAGGGCACAGAATATCGGAACTTTGCTCTACTGGTCATGCCTCAACTGTGCGCACCTGCTATTGGGGCTGGACTTCCAGAGCCACCTCGAAAGTGTGACTATGGCATATGACGGGCCCCTCCCACCACTCAGTCAGGAATCCTCAATTTGGTGGATCTTCGCCATATACCCCGCTACTGACCACACACACACACCGAACCACACGTCCCGCTCAGCACCATGCCGACAGCTGCGCTACTGACACCACTTGCAGTCTCTCCACCCTCAAGATCCCTCCCCCACCACTGTTCACCAACCTGACTCCCGACTGTAAACCTGTGGCAACTAAAAGCAGGAGGTACAGCGCGGGGGACAGGGCCTTCATTCAGTCAGAGGTGCAGCGGCTGCTCGGGGAGGGGATCACTGAGCCAAGCACAAGCCTTTGGAGGTCCGAGGTGGTTGTTGTTCGGACCGGGCAGAAAAATAGGATGGTTGTGGACTATAGTCAAACCATCAATAGGTTCACGCAGCTTGACGCATACCCCCAACCCCTGCATCGCGGATATGGTCAACCAGATAGCTCAGTACAAGGTGTACTCGACAATAGATCTGAAATCCACTTATCACCAGCTCCCCATCCGCCCAGAGGACCGCCCCTACACCGCCTTCGAGGCGGGCGGCAGGCTCTATCACTTCCTGCGCATCCCCTTCGGTGTCACAAATGGTGTCTCGGTCTTCCAGAGGGAAATGGACCGGATGGTGGACCAGTGCCAACTGAAGGCCACATTTCCCTATCTGGATAACATCACCATCTGTGGTCACGACTGTCTGGATCACAACGCCAACCTCCAACGATTTTTCCAAGTGGCCGAAGACCTGAACCTTACTTATAATAGGGACAAGTATGTGTTCGGAACCACCCGACTCGCTATCCTTGGGTATGTCGTGGAAAACGGGGTCATTGGCCCTCATCCCGACCGTATGCACCCCCTGTTAGAACTCCCTCTTCCCACCACCCTCAGAGCCCTCAGACGGTGCCTGGGCTTCTTTTCCTATTACGCCCAATGGGTCCCTCATTACGCAGACAAGGCCCGCCCCCGGTCAAGTCTACCACTTTTCCCCTCTCTGCCGAGGCCTGCGCGGCCTTCAGCTGCATTAAAGGGGACATTGCCAAAGCAACGATGCATGCGGTGGACGAGACCATTCCCTTCCAAGTAGAGAGTGACGCCTCCGATTTCGCGCTTGTCGCTACCCTCAATCAGGCAGGCAGGCCAGTAGCATTCTTTTCTCGTACCCTTCAAGGCTCTGAAATTCGGCACTCCACGGTGGAGAAAGAAGCCCAGGCCACAGTGGAAGCTATTAGGCACTGGAGGCACTATCTCGCCGGCAAAAGGTTCACCTTGCTGACCGACCAGCGCTCAGTTGCATTCATGTTCAGCGACCAACAGCGGGGCAAAATCAAAAATGACAAAATTTTGCGGTGGAGAATAGAACTCTCCGCCTACAACTATGATATCCTGTACCGGCCTGGAAGGCTCAATGAGCCCCCTGATGCCCTATCCTGGGGAGCATGTGCTAGTGCACAGCTCGACCAACTATACGCCCTCCATGCACATCTTTGCCATCCGGGGGTCACCCGATTTTACCATTTCGTGAAAGCCCAGAACCTGCCGTACTCCCTGGAGGACATCACGACGATGACCACTGACTGCCAAGTCTGCACTGAGTGCAAACTGCACTTCTACCATCCTGAAACGGCGCAACTTATCAAGGCCACCCGCCCCTTTGAGCGACTGAGTGTTGACTTTAAGGGCCCCCTTCCCTCCACCGACCGCAATGTCTACTTTCTCAACATTATCGACGAGTACTCGCGGTTCCCCTTTGCCATCCCCTGCCCCGACACCACTGCCACGTCCATCATAAAAGCCCTGCGCCAGCTCTTCACTCTGTTCGGATATCCCTGCTATATCCACAGTGATAGAGGGTCCTCCTTTATGAGTGATGAGCTGCGCCAGTACCTGCTAGCTAGGGGCACTGCTACTAGTCAGACCACGAGCTATAATCCCCGGGGAAATGGACAGGTGGAGAGGGAGAATGCCACAGTGTGGAAGGCCACACTTTTAGCCCTTACGTCAAAAGGGTTGCCGGTCTCTCGATGGCAGGAGGTCCTCCCCGAGGCACTCCACTCTATCCGCTCCCTGTTATGTACGTCCACCAATGCCACCCCTCATAAGCGCCTATTCTCTTTTCCCAGGAAGTCTGCCACTGGGACCACCCTACCGGCTTGGCTGACATCCCCAGGGCCAGTGCTGCTCCAGAAACATGTGAGGAGCAATAAATACTCCCCGCTGGTCAAGAGGGTTCACCTTCTACACGCGAACCCCCAGTATGCTTACGTGGTCTTACCTGATGGGCGGGAGGACACGGTCTCCGTCCGCGACCTGGCGCCCGCAGGAGCAGCAGACCACTACCCCGAGCACTCCACGGTAACTATGGACCCTGTACCCGAGGTGACACCGCGCACACCGAGCCCTACACAGACTCCTCACGACACTCCTATACCGGGCGTCTCGTACGCGTATATACCAGGCGCCTCACACACGCGTGAGGGATCACTGACGCCTAGTGGGCTGACACCTCCAGTTAGGCCGGAACCAGCACAACCACCGTCTCCGGTGCAATCACCACCGGCACCTGTGCAATCACAGCCAGTGCTACGTAGATCGCAGCAACAGATTCGACCGCCTGATAGACTTAACCTGTAAATATACTTGTAAGAAACTTCGCCCCACGGGGACTCTGTTTTAAAACAAAGGGGGGGTGAATGTGGTGAACTACGTATACCTGTCTGGACACGCCCCCTGCTGACTGCTCCTGTGGCTCCTCCCACAGACCCCTGCTGACTGCTCCTGTAGCTCCTCCCACAGACCCCGGTATAAAGGCGATTGAGGCCTGAGCCCGGCCTCTCAGTCTCCAGGATGTAGTATGGTGGTCAACCACTGCTTGTTCCTTCTTCCAGTCAATAAAAGCCGATATCTCGCCTTTACGTCTCAGAGTGAGTTATTGATGGTGCATCAGACAGGACAGTCTTTGTGAACTTCAGTTCAGAATGCTTTTTGCTTGCATTCATTGTTTGTATGATTTTTTTTCTCTCTCTACATTGGGTGCTTAATGGTCTTTTCTTAAAAAATGGGTTCTTTTGGGTTTCTTTGCTTCATGGCGGCCTGTTAGAAGATGAGTAAAGTTGATTGAATAGAGATCAAACTTGTATGATGTATACATACTTTGATAATAAATGTACTTTGAACTTTTTGAACATTTAGCACTGTTCGTTTACATTCAATGGTGTTTTGTTGAATCACACGTAGAATCAATAGGATGATAAATTCTGCAGTTTTAAGTTACTGCTCAGCAGCACCAATATTTTCCAATAGATTGTCCTCCATAAGATTGAAAGGGCAATTAATATTTCCAGGAATCCGTTTTATTAATCATTTATATCAAATGATCTGAGAAAGAAATTGGACTAGGAGATCCAGATAGTTTACTCTCCATGATAACTACTACAACTAACTTCTTCTCCCACAAGTCTCAATCCCCCTAATATAGCAATATTCATCCCTAGACAGATGGGCATCAAAACTACTGGAATGTATTCAATGGATTTCCACATGAATACAACTTTGGTTTATCTGTGCTTCAGAGCAGAAGTTCCAGAACACACAGTAGCTTGCACAACTGCAATACTTGGCAAAATCCTGTCTATGCTATCTGACAGACCACAGGAATTACTTTAAATTGTCAAAATTAATTCCTCTCAAACAACTATGAGAAGTTGCGTGCGGAGGAAATAAAGCAGCGACAGTATTGGCTGTGATCATCACAGCCTTGAAATCTCCTGGGCTGTTAAACCATACAAACCCTGCCAGAATACAAATGCTCACGGGATTTTAATTGATACTAAAACAAAAACATGATTAAAGAGATAAAAAGTACATTTTGTTTGCATATTGCCAAGTACACTTTTATATTAACCTAAAGTACATTTGCTTCTTTCTGAAGCCCGCCTATTTTAGTTTCCAAGAGAGCAACCGAAAATTCATTCTGAAAACATGAAGAGCTTCCAAGGTGAAACCTGCTTGAAGCATGCTGTATCTAAAATGCCAGTTGTCATAAAAAAATTCACCTTCTTCCACCATTTTGGGTAATGTTGACATCACCTTTATAATGATGACCTACCATTGCAAAAATTAGTCTGCTTAGTCTCACGTAACTGAACTGTCCAGCAATGCTCTTTGTATCTTGCTTCACCTCTCCCACGTTTGTTCAAGCCTTGTGCCACACACGGGCATTTCAAGATAACACTTCGACAAAATACCTGTTTGTCTTTGTGACCTGTGATGGAAAATATGTTAAATGTGTGCACTGACATCCTCCAAGCTGGCAAAGCAAACTGAAAGTAAACCTAGAATCAAGGATTGGACAATTGACACTATTTTCGATCCTAGCTGTGTCTCCTCTGCTTCTGTAATGAAATACAGACCTTTAAAGTGAAACTAGCAAAAAAACAGGGCTGTAATAAGCATTTACATTTTACAGGCCTCCTCCAGAAATACAACAACTTGTTATTAAGCTGTTGGCTAAGAACAAAATATTCATAATGCATGTGCCAATCTTGTATTTAGTTGGGGCCCTGCGTCCCACTGAGCAGTGATTGTATCACCTACTTCAGCAGAATCGCTCAGTTGGTGTCAAAGTCAAGAAGCTGGTAAGAAAAACCGTACAAAACATAATTCACTCTTTCTTAGCAACAAAAGTAAAATGTAGTTCTGCTCAGTAGAGGCATCAACGAAAGGCACTAACCTCTTGGTTTATTACTGGCAAAATTTTGTAGGCCCTGAGCTTCCCCGGATTTTCAGACATTATAAACAGCAGTGTATAGTGGCATAAATTCAGCTCCTAGAGCAATTTCAACGCCCCAGTTCCTCTGGGACAGCAGCTGAAAGTCCCTGAAAATCATGACTTGGTATTTTTTTTATGAGTAAGGGAGAAAAGAAAGGTGCAATTAAGATTATTATAAAGTCAACTGCATGTTGAACTATTGGTTCAATGCAGACAGGGATGCTTCAAATGCCCTCTGTTGATAGGACAGACCCAAATGGAAGGGGCCAAGAATAAAATTCACAAGAAACTCAGCAAATGCAACTGTTTAAACTTAGTCTTGTGTTATTTTGTAACAAAGGATTCATGATCAGCCACTACATATAATCACTGATGACTTCTGTTCAATTTGTTTGCCCTGCTTTGGGCAATAAACACTCTGACGTGGCAGGACTGCAGAAACAACAGGTGAGTTACCCATGCAAGCCACCTCAGCAATAGGGCATTAATGTCCAGAAGAGATACCAGCCTCTATTACCCAGAACGCTTGGAACAAACATTGCTAAAATGGCGTCTTGCATCCACCAGAATAATTAGACCATAAAACCGTAAGACAATACGACCAGAAGACAGAAAAGCAGAATTAGGCTATTCAGCCCACAGTCTTCTCTGTTCTATTATCCCTCTCAACCCCATTCTCCTGCCTTCTCCCCACAACTTTTGATGTCCTGATAAATCAAGAACCTATCCATCTCCACTTTAAATATATTCAATGACTTTGCCTCCATAGCCATGCATGGCAATGAATTCTGCAGATTCACCACCCTCTGGCTAACTTCTACTCATCTCTCTTCTAAATGGATGTCCCTCTATTCTGAGGCTGTGCCCTCTGGTTCTAGACTCTTCCACTATAGGAAACACCCTCTCCAAATCCACTCTATCTGGGCCTTTCAATATTCAACAGGTTTCAATGAGACCCCCACACATTCTTCTAACTCCAGGCCCAGAGCCACCAAAAGCTCCCCTATGTTAACCCTTTCATTCCCAGTATCATTGTTGTGAACCACCTCTGGACCCTTTCCAATGTCAACATATCTTTTCTTACATAAGGAGCCCAAAACTTCTCACAATACTCCAAGTGAGTTCTGACCAATGCCCTTTAAAGACTCAGCATCACGTTGAATTTATAATCCTTGCCAAAGTTAGGGCTGCAGTCTGCATTGTGCCAAGAGTAGCCGACTTCAGTTGTGTGTATTCCTCCAGTCAACAGACATCCCACTACTAAATTTTGCTTAATTCACAATCTAATTAATCTTCTTCAATATATCAATAAACAGAGTACAAAACATATAATCCACTAAAATGAAATATTTTCCTCTAAATATATTGAAAGAAATAATTCAACTTAGTTTCCTGAATGAGAAGAGTAATGTAACACTTAAATTCTGTTTTCTGATTAAAACAAAACTTCAAAGATTTATTTTTCTTCACTACAGGATGTGGGAGTCACTGATACATTTGGGATTTAATGTTCATCCTTAATACAAGCATTAAGGTGGCATCAAAATCAATTCTAACATTATTCAGTATCAGGCTACAGAAACAAAGAAAACAGGCAGGACATCTTCCAGTCTGACCGTAATACATCATGGTGAACGCAAGACTCCTCTTCTCATTACTACCATCAGAGCGGAGCCTATAGATAAACACTCAAAGTTTTAGGAACAACTTCCTTCTCTCCACCATCAGGTTTCTGAATGACAATTAACCAATGAATACCACCTCTTTCATTTTTTTTGCCTCTGTTTGCACTGTTTTTTATTGCACTGTACTTTTATATAATTTCTATGCACTGCACTGTACTACTCCCACAAAACAATAAATTTCATGATATATGTGTGTGATAGTAACCCTGATTCTGATTCTAATTCTGACAATGTGAGGAAATTGAAATTTGCATAGGTACTTGGACAGGAGGGGATTGGAGGGCTATGGTCCTGTGCAGGCCAATGGGACTAGTAAGATTAATGGTCCGGCATGACTAGATGGGCTAAGCGGCCTGTTTCTGTGGTGTAGTGCTCTATGACTATTATTCCTCTATACCACAACCTTCTACTGAGCTAAATTATTCTCTCTTTATAGTTCAACAGAGGAATCCTAAACTGTGAATTTAGCTGTGTATAGAGAGTTAATACTGTGCCCACACAAACATGAAAATAAGGTGATCTTTGCTGTGTCAATGAGGGGAGAACAAGTGGAAAAAGCTACATAAAGAATTTTAATGTAAATATATATCTAAGTTTCAAATATTTATGGTGCGGGCATGAATCATCAGAAGTGCTGGCAGGCAAATTATACAAACACCACACATAGAGAACAGTGTTACTTTCTGGTATAATTATAATTCTTTGTCTCAGCACTCAAAGATAACATTGACAGCCAAGATACATTAAGCAGTTGTGCAGTGCAGTAAATTCACACTCAGTGTTAGAGGACTGTAGCCATTGGAATGAATTGCTGGTTGAGGGTGCCCAATGCATCATTAGTGCTGCCTGGTCAGGTATAGAGCTCCTTGGCCAGGGATGGTGGTCTATAGTGGGGGAGGGCGGGTGAACAGCAATTTGATTCTTGGTTGGAGGTGGTGGTTTGATATCAGGAATGTTTGCTGTTTAGTCAACGGTGTGGAAATGGCTTGATCCTTGGTCTGGTGAGGATCTGTGGTTGGGGTACGATCATCAGTCTGCGCTGGAGGTCTGTGGTCAAGTGAGAGTTTCCTTATTTTAGAATATTTTCACACAAATCAAACTTCCCATGCAATGATATCCTGTGAAGAATGCTGTGAGCTATGAAGCAAGTGATAGGCAGGCACGTTATAAAGTTGTCAATGTCAAGATGCATGGAGGAATTGGGCATCAATTCATCACAGTTCTACACAAAATGATTCCCTTTCAGTTCAGGGGCAGGACAGAGTTGACACCAACATGGGTGCAGGTACTGTGCCAACGAAAAGCGTATAGTACCGGTTTGTATCTGAGGAGAGAGAAAGCCTCACAATAACTTCTTTCTTAATAGCGAACCTCCACTGGGCAACAATGATAAACTGAAAAATGCTGCGAATTCTTCCAAATTCAGAAACTATAACATAAAAGTTTATTGCCATAGTCAGTGACAGCCACCCGGACTATACTCCTTACGTCACCCTGATGTTGCTGTTATGGACACAGCATAGAGCAAATTTCAAAGAGGACATTATTGCTGAAGTGCAAACATTTCACACACTGTTCCATATTCAATTCGCCCCTCAGGTGCACCTCAGTCACCAGTTTGAAGCTCCAAGTGCCCAACAATCTATCTCATTTTTTTCTCTGATGGGTTAAAGTAAGTAAAGGACATTTTAAAATTCTGCGGGAAATGCAAAATAAACCAGCAATAGCACACAACTTTGAGATTACAAGTTGTTGATTTTTTTTACTATTTGGCTACCAAGTGTCAGTGTAAATTGCCTACTTAGAATATGACTGACACCTGATCCCCTCTAATTTTTTTTTACAACTGTGTGGACCAACCATTGCTCTGAGCTGGAAATTTTTATGTGACCTGAAAACTGTGCAACACTTTAAATGTTTATATAAAATCCCAGCAGTGTGGCAACAAAGGGTATGTGCGTGGGGGCATTTCAGTCAGTGCATGGCCTCACACCTGCACAACTTAAAGGAAGCAGTGCCACATTAAGACTAACTGGAAAAAGATGTGGGGCACCCATTTTCTCACACCAAGAGGAGTGCCAGAAATTATAGATAGTGAAGTGCAGTCCAGTTTGCCCGATATTTTTAATTTTCCAATAGAAATCTAGAGTAAATACCAGATATTACTGTGTGCATGTCTCTATAACTGGGTACTTCACAAAGATTTGGTATGATCATTTATCCGCAACATTTTTGTAGCTGTATGAGCTGGATGTCAGGGCAAGATTAGTCACCACAAAACCACATGGTCCTGGTCCACTTGCTTGGGAACGCAAAGTGACCCTTTGCCAAAACCTTAACTACCAACAGGGAGACCACCACATCTCAAGAAATAGGGACCAACAATAAATAGTAGAAGAGCCCAAGGACCTAGACTTAACTTACAGATTTTAGACTTGGGATTGAATCATCTTGCAGATATATAGCAGTCTGTGTTGCAATTATTAGAGAGCTCTCATAAGGTGGAAGTATGTCTTCTAGGAAACTGTTTACAGCACTTATATCCTTCAGTTTAAATGGCACTGTAGATAAAATCCAAGTATGTTTATAAGAAAATGTAGAGTTTGCACAAAAGGTGATTGTTGTAATTTACTGTCATAAAATGTATAATTTGGGAATATACAATATTGATCAAGGAGGAATTTCTATTCTAAACATGCTCAGATAAATTTGCAAGAAGCCAGATAGTTTGGACATTTATTTTAATGTGTTTACCAAAAATTAGGATTAATTTTGGCATTCATTTGTGCCATTGGTGGGCGGTCTTTCACGTTTACTGTAGGCTGCTCTATTACCATAGATTATCCATAACTGAACTAAAGCATTGACAGAAAATGTTCTTCGTATTATTCAGTCTCACTTTACAATATAACGTACGATGGTCCTGCCCTGCCCTAAATCTGCTTTCAATGACTGTCAACACTTCAGCAAACAACATCTCCTCTACCAATGAAAACATGATTTCTTCTTAGCAAGATTAAATGATCTCTATTGGCAGACTCATTTGTCAAAATTATTGGTTTTCACTTTGAAGCTCGTCAACATTCAGCATCACTTCTCTGCAAATCTCAAGGCAGCGTTTCAACCTTCGCCATGCAGCACCTGAAAAGTTGCAGTCACTGATGTCTGTTCACCCATAGGCTGTGCCATTACTAATGCACTCAGAAACTTGTTATGAGCCTCACCTTTACATGGAAATGTTTTACTCATCCATTAGTATTCATTATACACACATTTCCTTAGCCTTGAAATGAGTCTTGCTGGACCGCTTCAGAAACCATGGACTTCTGTCGCAAACAGACCAGACCCAGAAACTATTCAACTAATTTTTTTTTAGTTATCAGTTCAGTGATTCTTTACTTCAAGAAATAAAGAAAATGGGAGACACCTCCCTCTCCCTTGCCAGGGAGAGAGAGAACCTGTGGTTTGTCTAATGTCGGATAATGTCGGATGTCGGGTGCAGAGCCAACAACTTGTCTCTTAATGTGAACAAAACAAAAGAGATGGTTGTTTACTTCAGGAGGGCACAGAGCGACCACTCCCCGCTGAACATCGACGGCTCCTCGGTAGAGATAATAAAGCACACCAAATTTCTTGGTGTTCATCTGACGGAGAATCTCACCTGGTCCCTCAACACCAGCTCCATAGCACAGAAACAGCTGCAGCGTCTCTACTTTCTGTGAAGGCTGAGGGAAGTCCATCTCCCACCCACCCCCCCCCCCCTTCCTCATCACATTCTACAGGGGTTGTATTGAGAGCATCCTGAGCAGCTGCATCACTGCCTAGTTTGGAAATTGCACCATCTCAGATCGCAAGACCCTGCAGCGGATAGTGAGGTCAGTTGAGAAGATCATCGGGGTCTCTCTTCCTGCCATCACAGACATTTACACTACACACTGCATCCGCAAAGGAAACACCATTATGAAGGACCCCGTGCACCCCTCATGCAATCTCTTCTCCCTCCTGCCGTCTGGGAAAAGGCTCCGAAGCATTCGGGCTCTCACGGCCAGACTATGTAACAGTTTCTTCCCCCAAGCTATCAGACTCCTCAATACCTGAAGCCTGAATTGACACCTTGCCCTATTGTTCTGGTTATTATTTATTGTAATGCCTGCACTGTTTTTGTGCACTTTATGTAGTCCTGTGTAGGTCTGTAGTCTAGTATACCTTTCTCTGTGTTGTTTTTTTTTGTTTTTTTTTTTTACGCAGTTCAGTCTAGCTTTTGTACTGTGCCATGTAACACCATGGTCCTGAAAACCGTCATCTCATTTTTACAATGTACTGTACCAGTAGTTATGGTCGAAATGACAATAAAAGTGACGACTTGATTTGACTTGAAATGCAAACCTTTGGGGTAACTTTGGTCTGTGTCTTTGCTATCGCTTAGCACACACTTGGGCTCATTGATGGTACCAATGCGCGTTTATTTTTGCTGGTGGGGAGAGGGGGATCGTTGCTCGCTGCCACTTACACATGGGAGTTGGGAGCTGGGGGGGGACTTTGGAGTTCTCGCGTTTAACTGTTGTTCATTCTTCGGGGCATTTCTCTGTTTTCATGGATGTTTTGCGAAGAAAAAGCACTTCAGGATGTATATTGTATACATTAATATTCTGACATTAAACTTGAGCTTTGAACCTTTGAACCTTCAATTTAAATCTGTACTTGATGAGACTTGAACTCATGTCACTGGATCTTTATGATTTCATACCGTTGTGTTTCTACTAAACTACTTACATAATCATTATGTTTTTCTATTATTCTTCTAAACTATTACAATCTGTTGAAAAGGGTGTGACTTCCAAAAGCAACCTAAACACAATGATATCGCAAATCACAAAATCTCATTTCCACAGATGCTGCCTGGCTTGCTGACTCCCTCCGCCACTTTGTGTGTGTATGTTGCAATACACCTCTGCTAGGGAGGAATCAATTTGATACGCATGGCCTGCAATTCACTAACCAGTTATAAATCCTTCGATTTTTTTTTAAATACTTGAAATATTTCCTTTGTATATGAAATTTCACATTCTATTTTAATCCTGTGAGAATGTCCAAATCTTTATTTCGCCTTCTGCAAAAATCTTACACACTCCGCTTGTACAACTGAGCGTGTAAAACAGACTTGAGAGTGAAAACTGTAACTTATAATACAGCAACTTGTCATGATTTTGCAATTTGATTGCCTTCTCACTGTGGCTTGATGCCATGAATTCCTTCTGGTACATACACAATTGAAGTCACATCAGAAAAGAGGAAGTTTAGACCACAGAGCCTACTTCATGTCGGTAAGCATGAGGCTTTTGAGGCCAGCGGCAAGAACCGTCCTTCACCACTGATCCCAAACATCTGGGCCACTGCGTAATGGCTCGCAAGGTATAATATGCTTTATGGAATGAATTACTGGTGTTAATTATTTCTTCCTGGTTGCTTTATGGGAATAAATTGAATTCCCATTAGGAATTGCACCCTCTGTGCTTGCTACGTAAGTGTCGGCTGCTTAAGGCTGTATCTGCCAGGTCTGCTGTTCCACTGTGATATTAAGTGCTCCACATTACTATGGTTGCCTTGTGTTCTAGCAGATACACTAATCAGAGATCTTGGGAAAAGGGTTATTAAATTAGTGGAGATAGCAAAGTCCTGCACTTCAAGGTAATTTATTGCTGCAGCCCATTAAGATAAATCCAAAACACTTTTCCTTCTTAAAAGTGACCTTTATCAAACAGTTTGCATGAAAGTTACGTGACGTCAACATAGAAACCCCAAAAACAAAACTGACCAGCAGCTCAAAGTCTAAACTGACAAAGCCACCAAGGGGAGAAAAACAGATGTCTGTGAATAATGCTGCACATGCATCCAAATAAAGATCATTCAGACACAAATCTTCTTCCAACATTTCACCTTTTTCCTTTCTTTCATGCTCTCCTATCAGATTCCCTCTTCTTCAGCGCTTTACCTCCTTCACCTGTCAACTTCCCAGCTCTTTAGTTCACCCCTCCCCCTCTCCCAGTTCCGCTTATCACTTTATACTTCTTCATCCCATCCCCTCGTCATCTTGCTCTGACCTCTCATCTTTTTTTCCATTCCTTGGCTCAAAACGTTGACTAGCTACTCTTTTCCACAGATGCTGCCTGGCCTGCTGAGTTCCTCCAGCATTTTGTGTCTGTTGCTTGGATTTCCAGCACCTGCCGATTCCTTCATGTTTCATTCCTTCAGCTGACTTTCCTCAGACACCTCAGATGTGGATTAAGTACCAGTCCAGTGAACTCAGCATAACACTTCAGCACCAAGGTAAGTCTGTGACATCCTGTGAAGGCCTCACAGATGAATTTAAAAGTTCTATTACAGCATGTGCCCAACCAAAATAGTTTGTACTCCCTGTAAACAGTCAAAGCTGGATAGGAAAGGAATTGAGGTAAATGGGACTGGACATAGGTTGAAATGGATAATGTGGACCAAATAGCCTGCTCCATGTGACACAACTCTGAGTCTATGAGTGGAACTGATTCCAGTTTTGTTCAAACTTCTCACACCGCAGTATTCCATTTTGCTAAGTTATGGCATGCAATAGAATAGGCCTAACATGAAAAAAGGACAGTATTTCCCTCCACAAACCCCTCTGCTTTGGGCCTACTACTGTTGTGGAGCGATTGTGAAAGATCTGATACCAGGCCTAGGATCAGACCCGCAGCTGGTCACAAGTAACTTCAGGGGGAAAACTCTTCAGGGGAATGAGACACTACAAGAAAGGGCACCCATTCAGTGAGAGGTGGGGAGAGTTGGGGTGGTGGTCTGAAAGGCCAAGTGGTGCCCAAAAATGCTATCAGAGGTGAGGAGTTTGTAGGTGGAGGAGAAGGAGGGAGAGAGTGGAGAGTGGGTTGAAACAGCACGATTCATGAGAAGGATCTACCCAACTTATCAATGCCTTAAACTCCCCCGGAATGGACCGGATAAAACTGCTCCCTTTTCATTCCGGTTTTGGCCTTTTTCTGTGTAAATGACTCATAGCATTTGCCTACCTTGAAGGGAATCCTGGAGTATGTGGCACCAAAACCTGCTTTGCCCGACTGATTGGTTATCCAACAGCTTTCATACATTAGCACATCTTACACAAACCGGGTTCGGATCAATTTTTTGAAAGTAAATAATTGGAATTTATATTAATTCCTTCAAGTGGCACAAGAAAATGTGTTCCACCATAACGTTTTAGCCTGTGGTCAGTATCATGAATGTTTCTTGGATCATGCACTGTGTCAAACGTCTGCCACATTTTTACATTTCATGATGAGTACTCCTTGTCCGAAATGCTTGGGGTTGGAAGTGTTTGGAATTCGGAAATTTTTTGGATAATCAGAAAGCTTGGGGTTGCCATCATTTCTGACTGAATTTATGTACTATTGATAAGCAGTCTTTGTCATCCACTTGTTAATCATACATCTGTACTTAACAGTAAAAATTATTACATCTCATTAATATAATGAAAATATAACGTGTGCAGGGTAACAAAAACAGTGCAGCAGCATCAGGAGAATACCTGAATCAGTGTAGAACAACAGCAAACAATGACAGGCTTCAGTCTCCACCTACGGTGCTGTGTTTTGATTAAAAGGCTACAGCGCACTGGATTTGTATTTTACTTTTTTTAGGTTTTTATGTAAGATAGAAATACAATCAGCATTGTAGACTTGTCCTGGTGTTGGATTTTCATCAGCGACGATCTTGGCAAACTCACTAATGAATTTCTCTGCTGCTTCTTGTTCAGTGAATGCTTTAAAAATGTAATGCCACGCTTTTTCTTAAATTTCTGCAACCAGCCTGTTGAAAATTCACAATGGCCTTCAATTTTCTTTTGGTCATGATAGACCTTAGCTTGTTTCATGATCAGCATACTGTTAAGTGGCATATCTTCACTCTGACACTGATGAATCCTTTCTTTCAATACACGATTAAGATCTTCATTTTTTGCTTTATGCAGTGTTTTTCTAGTTTTCACTAACCTCTTGTTATTATATGTGTGAGGTCACTTTTCAGAACTGTCTGTGGTGCAAATACCTGTGCATCACCTGGGAACCTTCCCAACATCTGGTGAAATTTTCCATTTGTAACGTAATGCCATCACTCAAAAAAATTTTGGATTTCAGAGGTTTTAGGATTTTGGAATTTCAGATACGGGGTACTCAACCTGTATAATAGTAGCTACACTTAAAAAATGATTTAGTTGAAAAATGCATTGGGGTGTCATGATATTGCTTTAGAAGCACAAATATTTTATTGTCATTATAGAACATGGCAATTGCAAAGATTTGAGGATTTTCCCTGAACTTCAGCAACAAAACATCTCACTGCGGCTAAACACAAATTGCTGTAGGAAATCAGAAGTCAGGGAGGCATCTATGGAGGGCAATAAAGAGCTGATATTTCAGACTGAGACCCTTCATTAGGACTGAAAAAGGGATTAAAAAAACAGAATAGGAAGGTAGAGGGAGCAGAAGGAGTACAAGATAGAAGGTGATAGGTGAAACAAGGCAAGGGGGAAGGTAATAAAAACACAAAATGCTGGCAGAACTCAGCAGGCCAGACAGCATCTATGGGAGGAGGCAGTGACGACATTTCAGGCCGAAACCCTTCATCAGGAGTGAAGTAACGTGGGATGGTCGAGGAGGATAAGAAGTGGGGGGAGGGATGAAGTAGAGAGCTGGGAAGTGATAGGCTGGAGGGAAATGGGCTGGGGGGAGGTGGAGAATTATGGGAAATAAAAGAGAAAGAAAGGTAGGGCTGGGGGGAGATTATAGTGAGGGGGGAAAAAGAGAGAGAAAGAGAACCAGACTAAAATTATAGATAGGGATGGGGTAAGGGGGGGGCAGGGGTATCAACGGAGGTCTGTGAGTTGAATGTTCATGCCGGCAAGCAGGAGGCTACCTAGGCGGGAGATAAGGTATTGCTCCATCGACCTGTGTGTGGCCTCATCTTGACGGTAGAGGAGGCCATGGACAGACAGTGGGAGTGGTCTGTGGAATTGAAGTGTGTGGCCACAGGAAGATCCCGCCACTGCTGGAGGACTGAGCGCCGGTGTTCAGCGAAACGGTCTCCCAGTCTGTGGCAGGTCTCCCCAATGTATAAATGGCCACATCGGGAACACCGGATACAGTATATCACCCGAGTTGACTCGCAGGTGAAGTGGTGCCTCACCTGAAAGGACTGTCTGGGGCCTAGGATGGTGGTGAGGGAAGAAGTATGGGGGCAGGTGTAGCACTTCTTCCGTTTGCAGGGGGAAGGTAGGTGGATGGGGGAGGGAGGAATGAAGTGAGAAGCTGGGACGTGATTGGTGTAAGGGTAAAGGACTTAAGAAGAAGGAATTTGATAGGAGAGGAGAGTGGACTATGGGAGAAAGAGAAGTTGGCTCTTTATTCTTATCAATAGCAGAGACATACATAGAAACATAGAACAATACAGCAGAGGGACAGTATAGGTCCTTTAGCTCCCCCATGCCTGCATTAACCATGACACTAATTTAAATTAATCTGCCAGCACATACCCTTCTATTCAAGTGTCTGACTAAATTGCTCCTAAACATTGCCACCTTGTCTGCTTCTAACACCTTTCCAGGCGCCCACCCTCTAAGTATAAAGAGTTTGGCTCACAAATTTCCTTTAAACTTTCCTTGAATCTGTGACACACTACTGCAAGATCAGGAATTTACATGCATATTACATACTCATTTAGAATAATTAGAATGCCTCTGAGGAAAAACTTTGTGCTGCAAGGCAGACAGGCAAAGAAGCAGAGATGATTTTTAACTTGAAACTTTCAACCGGATGTCTCTTGTTTGAAAGACTGCCGGCTTACGCAAAACATTGTCATCAGCATGTTGCGTGATGCCCTGGGGTACTTATAAACTAAAGTACATCAAAATATGGCTTAGGTGGGCGTGACGTATAAGAAAAGCACAAAGGTATATGGGAACAAGGCTGTACATGTTACAGGGAAAACGTGATGCACAGTTAGCACGAAAATACCGTTTTTAGCAACTATGATGTGACATGTTAATATGGGACCTTGAATTTTCCAGCAACACTATCACCATACAAACTGACAGCAATAAATAAAATACAAAGTAACACTTCAACCACAAGGTCAGAAAACATCCATTTGTGAAGGTTACGGGCTAACTGCAGCATTTTGCTCCCAGCTTCCATTAAAGAATTCCCTACCAGAGAAAGCGAAAGCCGTATAAATGCAAAAAGCCTTAATTTACAGAAAATTGCAGTCCAAAATGCATCCCTCTTTACTCCCAAATCCTATTAACTGAAACCTTTAAATAAAAAAGGGGCAGCTTCATTATAAGTTAAAAATGTGACAGAGCACTCAATAATACAGTAGTGTTAATTCGTGCTGAATAGGTCATTATCTTTTCATGATTCTAGCATGTATATCCAGTCCCTTTATGAAACCTTTTAGTTGCATACTGCACCTCAGTAATCTCTTTGCTATTCTGAAAAGGAAAATGAACAGTTAAAATCTTTCCTCTTTAAACTAGTCTTAATAAGGATATATATGAATTACCTACAAATAATTTGACAATGTGATCATATATATCAAGGTACATGTACTAGAACATCAAATCTATCTTTTATTTTCTGCATAGAAACTACCACATCATTTGGTGTGAGCCAACTAAAGACTGTTCTCATTTCTAATCAGTTTCTGAACCGTATGCTAATGCAAATCTTTAAAATGGCAGTGAAAATTTGAAGGAAAGGAGCTAATTCCATAAAAATCAGAACTATTAATTTTAATACAGGCTTACAGTGGCATCAGCAGAATTTTTTTCCCAGTGGTAGGCATATTGTTCGGAAGTGCCTGCCTTTTCCAGAGAAATCGCAACACTGCAACAGGACAACATGGATTTTAAAATATTGTTCGGACAAAACTATTCAGGTCATTAATGTGAACACTCAGGTATAGGCTAACACATCAATTAAAACCTGCTTGATGTATATCAGCAGACAAGGCTACTTTACAGACCCTTCAGGGTCTGATTCACAGACAGGATTATCAGCTATTGTATCTAAGGGTGAGAATACAATCATTTCTCAGAGCTTCTGAATTCATCCAGGAGCCTTGCCCCTGTTTTTGTATTATCCATTGATAATTCAATTCAAAATTGCTTGGCTTATGTCCAACAAACAATATTTTCTGGCCATGACCTAATCACAATATTGCTTTGGTTCAACTCTTTGACACAATTACTTTGAGGATTCCTGTTACTGGTACATTTGAATTTGGAGAGAGTCACAGAATGAGAGTTATTTTAACAGATGTATTTTTCGACAGGACAATCCAATTTAAATTTTTTGCACCGATTGTGGAATAGGTCAGAAGAAAGAAATAAAACTTTGGGCCCAGTTGCCAATATATTTGAAAACTAAAATAGGCCAGCCTGAAAAGTCAATTAATTTTGTGGTCCCTTGGATGTGAAAAGAGAAATAAGATGGAACAGAAGAATGAAGTATGTAATTGAATTAATCTGCTCATGTCATACAACAGAATTTTGAAGCAGTACACTGGGGAACAATCTCAGTATAAATTAGAAGTGACTAAACGAGGACATGGTGTTACCGGCAAACATGCAGCCACGGCACCTGGTGCAGCACGGAATATGCCCCTCAAACCACGCCACCCAGCAACCCCCCCAATTTAATCCTGGCCTAATCGTGGGACAACTTACAATGACCTATTAACCTACATCTTTGGGCTGTGGGAGGAAACCGGAGCGCCCAGAGGAAACCCACAAGGTCACAGGGAGAGCTCACAAACTCCTTCCAGGCAGCAGGGGAATTGAATCCAGGTTGCCTGTACTGTGAAAGGTTGTACTAACCACTATGCTAACATGCCACCCTCGTTATTTCTGTTTCCAACACATCATCACCTTCTTAAAGGTAGCTAGGGATGAGCAACAAATGCCAGCCTTGGTAGTGAAGCCTTATCCTTAAAACACGAAAAACAATTCCAGGTTTATTCCATTTTTAAAATAAAACAAACATAGTCAAAATTATGAATTTAAATTCAAGCCTTAGATTTCTTTTGGTGGATGGGAATCTAAAAAGGAACATGTCCTTTTCCATTCCCACAATAAGTCTACCTCATCTACCGGTAAGTTATTCAGACAATTGTGTTTCTGCTGCCCCAAAGAGAAATGCACACCTCAATCGTTTTCCTTGCAACCTAATCTCCCCATAACCCTATCGACTGCATCACTTATCAACGTCAGAGGCAATTTACCATCGGCAACTAATCTACCATCCTATACAGTTTTGGAGTGTGCCAGGAAATCTCATCAGAGCCAGAGGAACCCTAAACAATCACAGGCAGAACACATAAACTCCCACAGGCAGGTTAAATATAAACTTAGATCACACAAGCTGTGGGGCAACAGTTCGACTGTACACCCACTGTGCCTTCATGATTTACTGCAATGCCATGCAAGGAGGAAGTCAGGATATTAATTCATTGTACTCATAAAGAAATCAACTGAATTCAATGGATTTTTACATTTTTTAAACTAAGGAATATTGAAATGGCATTTGAATTTCACATCCCTTTAAGATCAAAGATCAATGCATGTCAAAGTTGAATATTTTGTTCTTAATCCTAAACCAAAGTTTCTATGTAAAACGCAGAAACTTTCTATAAATCAGGAAAAAGAGCAAAGTACAAAGTTCTAAGCAATTTTATTATCAAAGTATTTATATTTTGTTGCCGTATGCAACTCTGAGATTCATTTTGTGGGCATACTCAATAGATCTATAGAATAATAACCATAATGGAGTTAATGAAAGGCTGCCCAATTAGGGCATTTAACTAGAGTTCAAAAAACAACAAACTGCAAATAAAGAAAGAAAGAAAGAAAGAGACAGGCAGACAAATAAATAAATACACAGATAAATAAATAAACAGAGAAATAAACAGATAAGATAAATAAATAAATAGATAGATAAATAAGCAAGCAATAAATACCAAGAATATGAGAAGAAGTGTCATTGAAATTTAGTCCATTTGTTGTGGGAACATTTCAGTGATTCGGCAAGTAAAGTTGAGTGAAGTTATCCCCTTTGGTTCAAGAAACTGATGGTTGAAGGGTAGTAGCCGTTCCTGAATCTGGTGGTGTGAGTCCTGAGGCTCCTGTACCTTCTTTCTGATGGCACCAATGAGAAGAGAGCATGTCCTGGGTGGTGGGGTTCCCTAATGATGGATGCTGCTTCAAACACTGACATTTGGCCTGGAGAGGCCCAGATTTCCCATCCAGTATGGAATGTAGCCAATTGTAGATTATTCTGGCCATTTTGCTCCATTGCCATTTCAAAGAAGGCCACTTCTTTTTACTGAGTAATCTCAACACTGGGGTAGCAAACAACTGGTACTAAAATGCTTACTTTCACCTTTTGCCAACTTTCTTTTGTTTCTGGTCTGAAGATAAAATGGGACTTAAAGCCTCGTTAAGTGAAACTGAGCCAATATTTTCAAGCTATTAGTTTAGCTCAGTACCTGATTCCCAGGTCTGTAAGGGCCATGTAACCTCCTGAATCGATTGGCAGAGTTCTAAAACTTTGTTTTCCTGTCGGCTTGAAGAGTGCTACATCCCAGTAAAAGAGGTGTTTGCAGACAAATACAGTTCCAGCCACTCTTACCCATTCCCTTGTACTTTCCCCCGGAATCATAGGAGGTGTAACACCTGTACCTCTGTCCCTCCCTCACCACCATTCCACAGTCTTTAGGATCCTTTCCAGGTGAGGCAGAGAGTTACCTAGGTATCTTCAAACCTGACCAATTGCATTTGCTGGTCATGATGTGGTTTCCAAAACTCTGGAGAAACTAAGTGTAGACAAGATGATCATTTTGAGGACTATCTACAGTCACAATACCTATACAATGGTCATCCTAGTCTTCCAGTTGCATATCATTTTAATTTTCCTACCCACTCCCATGCCACTCTTGGTCTTTCTCATTGCTACAATAAGGCCAAATACAAATTGGAAGAACAGCATCTCATTTTCCACTTGCATTGCTCACATAGTTCTAATTTTAGTTAACTCTGCCCTAAATATACCTGTACCATATTTACTCACTTCTTCAAAGTTCAAAGTAAATTTATCACCAAAGTACATACACGTCGCCATTTTCAACCCTGAGATTCAACCTCTTGCAGGCATACGCAATAAATCCATAATAGAATCAATGAAAGACAGCACCCATTGGACATTCAACCAGCGTGCAAAAGACAATAAACTGTGCAAATACAAAAAGAAATATTAATAATAAATACATATGAAATAAATATTGAGAATGTGAGATGAAGAGTCCTTAAAAGTGAGTCCATATGTTGTGGGAACATTTCTGTGATGGGGCAAATGGAGTTATTTCCCTTTGGTTCAAGAGTCTGATGGTTGAGGGGTACTAACTTCCTGAACCTGGTGGCGAGCGTCCTGAGGCTCCTGCACCTTCTTACTGATGGCAGCAGTGAGAAGAGAGCAGGTCCCTGGGTGCTGGAATCCCTGATGATGGATGCTGCTTTCCTGCGACAATGCTCCTTGCAGATGTGCTCAATGCTGGGGAGGGCTTTACCCTTGATGAACTGGGTCATATTCACTGCTTTTTGTAGGATTGCAGACCTGTTCATCTAGGTTTCTCTATTTTCATTCCCCACCCCTCCAAACTGATTGCACCTACCATCAAGCAGCCTTTGTCCAACCTGTCTCTCATACTCATACATACCAGCAATCTTACCTCGTCCCTCTAAGTCCTGATGCTCGACACACAAAACACTGACATTCACCTTTTGCCTGCACAGATGTTTCATTACTCTCATGATAATCTGCATCAAAAATAACCCATCTTCTCCAAACCACACACAATATTCTCCTGGATTCCACATGCAGTCTGAGCCACGTTCCCTTTCTTCTTACCTTTCTCAGGCTTCCACATCACTTATGGGAACTAATAATAATCTCACACAAAGTGCAAAATGATTAAAGCCATTAACAATTGTCTGAGGAGAATTCAGAATTGAGAAAGGAGGGTGATGGAGAGCATGGGAAAATATACATGACAATGCACCCTGAGCCATAAACCCCAAGAATGGCATGGCATTCCATCTCAGTATTGGTTAGCATGGGTTATGATGCTGGTGCAAGTGACAGAAGATAACTGAATGGTGATAAATATAAAATATTGTAAAACACATGCTGTCACAGAATTTGGAAAATTTGTTACATTCTTTTTTTCTACAATACCTTTGATTGTGCCTTGTTTAATCTTGTATCATTCAATGTTCAGAAAGCCAAAGCAATTCTTAAAAGTACCGCCAGATATAAGGTTGGAAAAACAGCAGTGTAGTAGTGAACCATCTGCAATCCCCAACAGTTTATTCGTAGCTAACCGCCACTGAGGCTGGATTGCATAATTTTGGAATGGTTTAACTGCACAAGCAAGAAAACATATTTGATTGAAATTGTTCCTATTAATAGCATTAAGTATTTGAAATAAGCCTTTTTGAGCTTTCACTTTACTGTTAAAGTCCCAACTGAGCATTTTCAAACTGCAACATTTCAAGCTTGTCTTTTTATTCATTAATCACAAATCTCCAAAAGGGTACTTTAGTCAACTACAATGTTTTTATAAGTATACATTTCTAATTTAGTTGACAGACAGGAGAGTTTTCTAGGTTAAAATGAAAACTTTTCAATTGTGAATTTCACAGTTAAAATGGAGTCCTCTCATCGCAGCATCCTAACTTGTGCAACCATAAACTTCTGGAATTGTTTTACCTGCATTGTTATACTATACAACTTGATGAATTCCCCTTCTACCTTAGCTTTCATCTACCTAGTCCATGGGGCTCAAATTTCTTAAATATTTGTCCTCTGTGGTATAGTTGTCTAGACCGTGTGTATGCATTATTGATAAATACTATTATTGATAAAAAATTAATTGAAATGGAATATGATCCCTGTTCAGTTTAACAGCCAACCTTCTATACAATTGTTTTCTATAGCCATACTGTCTTGCCTTATTTATTCTTTGCAGTATTACCAACTTTGTTATCGATAAACTCAACTGAGTTATTCCCAAGGCATTAACAGGGAGTGTAAAGAGTTTTCAGTTATACACAGAAGCCAAAGAATTTGTTTATAACTCTGCATTGAATATAGATTTTAAACATTTCTGAATAAAAAGCTAAGAAGAAAGAATTTGTATACATTAAGCAACAAAAGATTCTGAAGGTGCTAGAAACCTTGAGTAACACACAGAACACGGGTGATGCTAATAGGCTCAATAAACGGATTAGAAAGACTGGCTCTGTTATAGGAATCAAACTGGACGCACTGGAGGCTGAGATAGAACAAAGGACCCTACGGAAAATCCTGGCAATTCTGGACAATGTTTCTCACTCTCTGCACGCCGCCTTGGATGAACACAGGAGCACTTGCAGTAATAGACTAAAACAACTGTGCTGCTCCACAGTTATATGAGGTCTTTCACATATATATGAGGTCTATGAGGTCATACATGTGTTCTTTCTTACCCTCGGCCATTAGGCTCTATAATGAGTCAACCTATGGCCAGGGAAGTGATGACCCCTCCTGTTAAACTATTTAGGGTAACTTATATTTGATTTATTCTTCTTACTTCTCTTCTAATATTATATATTTGTGCACTTGTAATGCTACTGTGACACTATAATTTCCTTTGGGATCAATAATGTATCTATCTATCTATGGAGGGAAATGAACAGTTGACAATTCAGGCCAAGGCCATTTATCTGAACTCTCCATCAGACTAAGGTTCTCAGCCAGAATCACTTTCTGTTCATTTCAACTTGTAGATGCTGCCTGGCCTGCTGAGTTCCTCCAGCACTTCCTGTGTTGCTGCGTTCATGGAGAATTCCACTCTCTTCTCAGGATCTCTCAAATTCCTATGGCAATTTGATCAACTCTCTGTTTCTTCTTTGTAAATTTATACCACGTGGGTACAGTTGAGAGAATCATTATGGACATATTGCTTTCGTGGGATCTCACAAATCAACAGATAACCATTGAAACGTTTAACAAAGTGGATAAAAGGACAAACATCAAGGATAATCTGTTTTTACTTCCAATAATTCCAAGGGATATTTTATACCTGAACAGGTACATGGGGCAATAGTCTGCAATCTTTCCCAGAGAAAGAAGGTATGATAGAGTAACCGAGAATTATAGAATGGAAACATGTCCTTCGGGCCAACTCATCCAGGCCAAATGTAAGATCGTCCCATCTACACAGAGCCCTCAAAACCTCTTCCACCTACGTACTGATCTAAACAACATTTAAGTTTTGCTAATGTGCCTGCCTCAACCACTATTTCTGGCAGCTTCTTCCACTCTTTGCATAAAGAAGCTATCCCTGATGTCCCTTTTAAATATCTCAGTTCTGATCTTAACCCTATAACATCTTGTTTTTAGAACCTCCTCCCTGAGGGTGACAAGCCTATTTGCTTCCACCTTATCAATGCCCCTCAAAAATCTACCTATGTAATTTTGATCCATATTAATATCATTTATTTCAACCACCTACCGATTTCTATTCCATGACTGGCAAGTACCCCACTTGTGATAAAAGATAAGAGTATATGAACAATAGCACATGTGATTTCCACTGTGGAGATCTGTCAATGGGAATGGAAGCGTCTTATACAGTGTAATGTTTTCCACTGGATTAGATCTATGGTGCTCAGCTATCCAGGTCCTACCAGCACAATTGGTTTATAACCAATGATAAACTTTTTCAACAAGTTGGAATGTCAATACGTAAGGAAGTCGAGAGTCTCACTTTGCATGCTGATAGGCAGCTTCAACTTGCTGGAACAAGAAGTATTGCTAAGTGGACTTGCTGGCCAAATTTTTTCATTTGTTGTCAAAGTTACCACAGCGCTAACTTCCTAATCTCTGGATCATTCCAAGCTCTCCTGGAGTTACAGTACTGTGCAAATGCTTCAGGCACATGTAAAAAAAATTCTGTTAAGTGAAGATGCATTCAAAATTAATGAAATGAAAAGTTACTAAATACCAAGAAAAATATTATAAAGAGCAGAAAACAGTAAAATAAACTAAATCAAATCATTAGTATTGCATTTAAAACTGCATCAATTCTTCAAGTACACTATCATGAAGTTTCATAAGAAAATTCACTGGTAGATTCTTCCAAGCATCTTGGAAAATTTGGCACTGTTCTTCTGCAGATTTGGGGTGTCTCACTTGCTTCTCTCTCTCCAGGTAATCCCAGGTAGCCTTGATGATGTTGAGATCAGGGCTCTGCAGAGGCCATACCATCTGAAACGTTATAAAAATTCTACAGCGCCTAAGACTTTTGCACAGTACTGTATCTGCAAAGATATTACAGTCCACACACTGATTTCTAAGACAGTTGCTCTCTAGAAGAAGCAATTACACCACCATTTCCTGCAACAAGGCCCATCAGGATGAGCAGGTGTTGGTACTTTGGTTCTGAACAACTACCCACATTATTAGAAATCCATTGACTGTACAAAAAGAATAATGAAGTCACTGCCAGATCACCCAGAAGTGGCTACAGACCACAAAGGTTTCCACCTTCATCAGTAAGTAGCTGGGTGTGAAACTACAAGAAGATCTTTCTGCACGTGTGCTTTTGCCCCCACAGCCACCCACTCACTTAAACTCTTTCCGTGTTCCTTATCTCAGCATGTTCTCAGGTAAGGGACACAGCTAAAAGGTCACTGAAAATCAGGGTATGAGGCACAGGAGGCACAGTTGCAAGGTAACCAAGAGATATATCAAGAAGCAAGCCATAAGGATGTTGAACATGTGTGTTTTTGCCTGGTTTGATCACTTGAAAAAGCATCCCCTGAGATTTCCAGGGTGGTTGTGCTCTTCATAAAAAAGCTCAGAGCATGGAGTCTCTGCACATGATTTCCAAGAATCTGAGGAGTACACAGAATGTGAGACACCCATTGCAAGAGAAGTGTGTAGCGAGATTCTCAGGATATGCTCACTACTGCCACTTTCACTTGAGCCCCACCAATGCAGCCACTTGATGCCCAGATTCAAAAACCTTTTGGCCTGCCTCCACAATAAAAGCAGTCAAAACAGCTAAGAAAGTTGATATGAGGTTTCACTACTTTACAAGTACTTCTCGCTCCCTCTCAAATGTCAGAGTTCTCTTCACATTTACAGACCTTCCAGAAAGCACAAAACACCCCTGGGCGCACTGTTAATTAGTGATGGCCCTGTTAACATGATTCTAATTGATCTATTAACATATTGAAAATTGGCAATCCACATTTCCCATGGATGTTGCTCCTGCACAGCTTTCCATGCTGAATTTAAATGCAGAAGCCGTCTGGTTAGGAGAGTCTTCCCAACACATTACCAGTTTCTGCAGATTCAACACTCTACCAATTGTCTCTCACTACAGACCCAAAATTACCTCTTAAATCCTGGCATTGCAGCTCCTCTCATAATCCTCAGTAGAATACCTCAGCACGAAATTAAGTACTTGACCCCACAGAAGCAACAGAATTAAAAATAGCATTGGTAGTCAGAAGGCAGAAAGTCAGATACTTTATTGATGAATATTTATTCTGCTATCAGAAAATAATAGATTAAGTCAATTGAGCACCGATTCTCATGATATTTTAATCTTCTACTTTTAGAATTATGGTGCAAAACAGAGTTAGAACTTAATAGTTTAGTCTCATGTCTTGGGTTTAATTGGAATGTACTCTACAAATACACCATTGTTTGATATAGTTCCTATTCATTGCATATGTCAATGTCTGCCCTCATCCACTCTTCTTCTGACTCTGCCAAATGTACGCTCTCAGCCTCTCTGTACACTTAATAGGAGAGCCTTCATTTGTCACAACACCACATTATCCATTACTCTATATCTGTCATGATCCGGATTGGGTTCCCTTTAAATTTACCCTGTTTGTGTTACCATCCAGACCATTGACTCCTTGTTTCCCTTTAATTCCCTGTTTTCCCGTGTCCCTCAGGCTTGATGATTAAAGGCAATTTAGTCTTGACCAAACCGGCAGTTTGTAAGTCTCCGGCTTCAGCTGTTCGGCACGAGAGTGTTATGGAGCATTAACAAAGTCACCGAAGCTAGTGCGAGCCAAAGTCATCTAGCCAGAGCCAACTAAGTTTCTTGCTGGAGCAAGCCAAGTCTCCCGAAACAAGTGCCAGCAAGCCACCATCCCTTGCCAGAGCAGATCCGGCATGGTTAACCCGCCAGGGTGAGTCAGGAGCTCACCGCTGTTTGAAGCAAACTTGTGCCCAGTTATAGTACCGTCTATCGTTGTGTGCTCTCCATATCCATGTCCTGTGTTTAATAGGGGTCCCGGGCCAGTACCCCAGAAGGGTCCTGACCCTGTGTCAAGAAGAGTCCCGACTCCATCCTGTGTCTAAGGAGGATTCCCAGCTCTGTGTTCTATGTCCTGTTTTTGAGTATCAAGTCCATGCTCCGAGGTTCCAGTATCAAGTCCTGGCTCTGGTGTTCCAGTATCAAGTCCTGTGTTCAAGTATCAAGTCCAAGCTCCGAGGTCCGTGTTCCAAGTCCTGGCTCCGATCCTCAAGCTCCAAATCCTGGCTCCGATCCCCAATCTCCAAGTCCTAGACCAGACCCTGAGTCCCGGCCTAGTCCAGGACCTGAGTCCTTGTCCATTACGCCTATTCCCGTTTCCACTTTGCTCTCCTTGATTTCTCTCTGTTCTATCCTTGCGTCACAGCTCTCCTTGTAACTAGTAATAAACTCTATTTAGTCAACCCCACAAAACAGTGTATTGTGTCCTCCCCCAGCACCCTTGCCCCCACATTGTGACAATCTCCCGATACACTACCACCTGTCTATCTGCCTTAAAAGTTACTTAATATTTCCCTACAGATGATGACTTGATCTGAGCATGCATGCAAATCCTGCTGAAGCCCATGTTAGTGAGGGTGTTGAAATTCACTCCTGCCTAAAGTTTGCAGAGCAGATAAAGTACAATATCCATCAAAGCATAAGCATATTTGACAAAGGAGGTGCCACTCTGAAGCTCTTTGCTAAGACCATCCACTCCTACACTGTTATTGAGCATAAGGAGAGACGCAATTAGAAAGGATTATGAACTGCTCAGATTTCTATTGGCAGGGCCTAAAATTACAACGATTTCATGATTACTGATTTTCTTTAAAGTTACAAACGTCTGCAGAGAATGGTGTACCATGAATTAACGGATGTGTTTTCTGACCAAGATTGTTATGAAATCAGTTCCTTCCAGATATGCACACTTTTATCAGCAATCCCCACGGAATATAATAGAAGTAGGAGAAAGAGCAGAACACTTTCAGAGGAGGAGAAGAGAAGTAATATAAAGTTGGCATGTTGCTGACATACTAAACAACTGGCTCAAATTAATCTCATTGAGATATTGTTCCATTTATGGAGGCTTTCAAGTTTAGCACTGTACAAATTTTACCACTCTTCAATCATAATATCTAATTTGCAACTTCTTACTTGAAAATTCTCAATAATTATGGAATGTCTTCACACATGCTGTAACAGTATGTTAAAGGTAAGCTGTGGTACAATTCTACTAAAGTAGCATCAAGCTGAATATTTTGGGTCAGGTTCAGTTTCACACGAGGCTTTCCACATCATTTTGTGTGGAGATTGAAGTTACTAGATTGAAATTACTCAACTAAGGCCAGACCAAGAATTCCCAACATTCAAGAATTTGAAATTAAGGATCTAACTTTTTCTGACACACTAGATTGTTTACTAGATACTGTCAACCTGGTCAATGTAACGTCAAATTAAATAATATAGCTACTGTGAAGTCTGAATGAATAAAAAGCATCAGCTGACACCCAGACTTTAAAGCAGCAAACATTAATGCATCCTCTAATAATCTAGCCTCAGGACTTTGGTGTTATTCTCCAATATCCAGCATCACTGCTGTGGGACGAGATTCACTAGCAGATGGAGGAAATGATTCAATGATGTGGTCAAAGCCTCCTGAGAAATGACTCCTGGGATTCGCTGACAAACGTCCAGATCTTAACAACCTTATTTCTGTAAATCAATGCACACAGAGGCCCCATCAATGGAACAACCTATACTTCCCACATTGGCCTCATCTGTCACCACAGAACCCAGAAAACTAAAGTGAAAAAAAATTATATTTAATCCTGTGGGACTGCTTGAGAAGGGGGACAGGGGAGGGGAAGGGGGAAGGGCGAGAGGAAGGGGAAAGAGTCGAGGAAGGGGGAAAGGGGAACGGGGGCATGAGGAAGGAAGCAGGAGGAAGGAAGGGGGAGGATGGAAGGGAAGGATGGAAGGGGAGGATGGAAGGGGAGGAAGGAGGGGAGAGGAAGGGGAGGAAGGAAGGGGAAGGAGGGGGAAGAAGGAAGGGGAAGGAGGGGGAAGAAGGAAAGGGAAGAAGGAGGAAGAAAGGAGAGGGGAGGAAAGAGGGGAGGAAGGAAGGGGAGGGGGAGGAAGGAGGGGAGGAAGGAGGGGAGGAAGGAGGGGAGGAAGGAAGGGAGGAAGGAGGGGAGGAAGGAGGGGAGGAAGGAGGGGAGGAAGGAGGGGAGGAAGGAGGGGAGGAAGGAGGGGGAGGAAGGGGGAAGAAGGAGGGGAGGAAGGAGGGAAGAAGGAGGGGAGGAAGGAGGAAGAAAGGAGAGGAGGAAGGAGAGGGGAGGAAAGAGGGGGAGGAAGGAAGGGGGAGGAAGGAGGGGAGGAAGGAGAGGGGAAGGAGGAAGGGGGGGGGGCCTCTGGAGCCTCCTTAACCATTTCATTATAACATAGCTAATCTATTCTTTGACCTTGGCTCCATAAGCAATCGCCATTTCAAAGCCAAGGGCCTTTGCAGGTATTGCCATTCATACGGCCTCATTCAAAACAGCTGAAGAAGAAGTTATTGTGAACAGTTGCTTTGAGCCAGAGACCAGTAAAGGGGCCATTGTGAGATGTTGCAGCTGAAAGAGCATATATAGCTGGCTGCATTGTTAGCCCTTTTATCACATCTAGCAGGAAACACTGAGAAATCCTGTGAGTAGATGATATGCAATGGAAAAGGAAGCGTAAAAAAAATACTGTCTGACTGAGTATGCAGACTTATTCAAAATTCACAAAGCGATTTGGAAAGTATATCACTTTTAGGAAGACAGAAGTTCTTTATTAACTAATGTGTTAGACCTGTGGTTTGCTTCCACTCAACTTCTGTGAGTTCTGCGGTGACTCATGATGCCAATTAGTCAGAGTTTCCCACAGGTGGAGCAGTTGGTACCTAATGGGGTAAATGTTGATGGGTGGGCTGGGGGGTACCTGACAATTGACAGAAGTGTTAATTAAATATTAGGTTAATTGGTGTAGCATGGCTCAGCCTCAACTAGCTTTGAGGTGAAGTCTCCTACAACTCTGTTCACTTGGCGTGAACATATGCCCGCATTCATTTCAAGCGAGGACACTGCATGCTGCGTTTATCACTCTGGCAGTTGGTACACTTCTAATGTATTTCCTGCCTGCTGCATGTGAGGCTTTCTTGAGGCTACTTAGCACTTGAAAGCAGGACTCTGTACTGCAAAACATGATGGCCTTTGACAAGGGAAGGAACGCACTTAGCTGCCTAAAATACGGCAATCACTCTCGAAAAAATCTCACATAATCACACAACGATAAAAGCAAATGGTTTAAGAACTGGGCAATGAGGGAGGAAATGCATTTCCTCTTTGCTTCTCATGACTAGCAAAAGGTAGACTGCAAGTAGGACTTAGATGCAAAAGGAGAAGATGACCACGAAATATCACATCTTACTGCAATGAAAAGGGTCATATACAAGATACAAATGGTAACACTTTTTACTTCTCATTTTATTCACTTTCTTTATCTTTTTAGTAGAACCAAATCAGGCAAACATTTGATGTGCTGCCGCATTTTCTGGAAAGACTGAAGCATTTATTGGAAATGTTCCATCACTTGGAGTTTTTGAGACTTGCGCGCTGTACTGGTTAGACTGGATCAGTTTCAAGTCGAGTATTGATATGAAGCCAACAACTCTGCCAAAGAATGAAGAACCAAAAATAGCCACAGCTTGCAGGAAATGCATACACAGAGGTGGAAAATAATATGTGGTAAACTGTCAGAGACTTGCAAACTGGGTTGCAGCATAGGTTACAAAATAATCAGAGTAATGATAACAATAAAATATAAAATACTTTTTAACAAATGAAAGGAATTGTGAACTGCTTTATAGAATGTGAGCTTTTATTTATGCCACATAAATATTTGGTTTTCATTGGTTTGTTAGACATTAAAGCATGATAATCTCTGAAGTGTGCATAATTGCATAATGTGGCAATGTGGTTTGAACAGTTGAACAGAGGTCGATATCTTCCTTACAAAGCATATATCACAAATAATGGTAACCACATATAACTTATCTGGGAAAATAAATATGCATATTTTAATCCCATTGGTTTCAGCAATTTTTATTAAATGCAGTGGAAATCGCCAAAATTGATTTTTTTAAATAATCGTGTCAGGTTCTAATGCAAATATTTTGTATGAAAAATACAATCCATTAGTTGACATCATAGCTTTGCCAACCAATGCAAGCATCAACCTTCCCAGAGGTTAAGATATGCTACAATAAGCAACAATTGCTATGTCAGGTACGTTACTGGCAAGCAGGCTATATGTTCTTCATCAGCAGAGACAGCCGTATCTACAGCCAACGTCTGAATCCAAAAAAACTGCAATATTTTCTTAATGGATTATAGCACGCATATAGAGCATAGAACAGTACAACACAGTACAGGCCCTTCAGCCCACAATGTTGTGCCGACACACTTCAACCCACCCCAAGAACAAATTAACCCTTCCCTCCTGCATAGTCATCTATTTTTCTGCCATCTATGTGCCTATCAAAAAGTTTCTTAGAAGTCCCTATTGTATCAACCTTTACCACCAACCCTGACCGTGCATTTCTCAACATCGCCATATAGTTTCCTCTCTAAACCTTAAAGTTATGCCACTTTGCTTTAGCCATGCTTGGCCGAAGCCAGATTATGGTAAAATTCCCCAACATTTTGAAGATATGAGTAGGATTTTGCATGCCTTGTCAGAGAGGAGCCATGCAAAAATCCACAAATTACATCTATGAAAGTGTTTAGACTGCAAACATATAATGAGTTAATGCAACTAATGCTGAAGCAATTCCTCGAATAAGGCAGGATATAAAAAGAACGGCCTTTGAGCTCTTTCTGCAAAAGGAAATTTGTATTAAATGCTTTTTTAAGTTCAGATAAAATTCAAAATGAAGACAATTAAGCACATTTGAAATGAGTGAGCAACAGCAAATAGAATGCCAGCGTTTTGGAGCATATCTTACAAATTTGATTGAATTTTCTGAGGAGGGGACCAAGAAGATTGACATGGGGAAAGCTGTTGACCTTCACTACATGGACTTCAGATATGCCTTTGACAAGGCCCACATGGTAGGCTGGTTGAGAAGGTTTATAGCACGTGGAATACAGGTGACAAAATTGTCTATGCGGTAGGAAGCAGACGGTGGGCGTGAAGGGTCACTGGTAAATGAAGAGGCCTGTGACCAGCAGTGTGTCACAGGAATCTGTGCCGGACCATCAGTTGTCTGTCACATATATTAACAACTTTGATGAGAATGTTGGTATTATGATGAGTAAGTTTACAGATTATACTTAATTGGTAATAGGGTGGACAGTGAAGAAAGTTGCCTCAAGTTACAACAGGATATATATCAACTAGAAAAGCAGGCAAGAGAATGACCGACAGAGAACTTAATCCAGAGAAGTGTGAAGTGATTTATGTTGTGAAGTTAAAACCAAGGCAGCAAATAGACAGAGACCTGCTGAATGGTGACTTTAGCCTTAACTAGTATAAGTAATAGTGATAAGTACCCACAATTATAGAACAGAGTGAATATACCAAAGTAGGCTTTTACAATAACATGGAACATTGGTTGCTTGGTCTTGTATTCGGTATAAACTAAGGTTTATTGTAACCACTTAACATACGGTTCACAGAGTTATTAAATGATGACTCACTGTTTCATAATCCTCAGGTCAATGATCATATGATTAAAATCTTTGTAAAGTGCAAAGGCTGTAAATACAGTGCAGACACAATGGCCCCACAGGCCTGCTTTTATGCTGTACAATTCCAAGACTTTCTAACAATGATGAGAATATTTACGTATGAAAGAGCTTAAACTGATGAATTGAACCTTCACTATGTTTCCTTAGTTTTGTCTATTAGAAATCTTATACAGCCGCTGAATTCTGTTTGTGTAAAGCTCTCTTCCATTACCTGACTCCCTCTTTAAGGCTTTATTCTGAGGGTGAAAGGTCAGACCTTTGATTGGCTGACGTCCCTTCGTTCTGCCACAGCTTGACTACCTCCAGAAAAAGCCCAACTAAATCCACTGACATAGTTTCCATAAATACTGTGTCAGTCTTCCCTCCGCACTTTCTCCTTCTCAATGGCATCATATAAACACGCAATGTGTAATTCACTGGTTGTCACTCCTGACTGCACTTGTTTTCACGTACAACTGATGTTACTAATTGTTCAACACAAAAGCAGTTGTTACAAACTCCATAACGTGAATTTGTGTCATTTAATGGAAATTGAAACTACACTATTATCTGTTCATGTACATTGTGCACAACAAATAACTGACTGAAAGTTAACATTTTGTTTCCCCAAGTCACTAAAATTGAAGAATCATATTATTAGATAAAGACAATTGAAATGGCAGCACTGAACGATAAGTGCCCACACTTACTGAACAGAGTAAATATATCAACATCATTCGGCTGGTCTAAATAGACCTTTACCATAACATGGAGCTTGATTTTTTTATTCAGCTTTATTGTGCTCATTTAACCTACAAAGTTCAAAGTAAATTTATTACCAAAGAACATATATGTCACCATATAATACCTTGAGATTAATTTTCCTGTGACATTCACAGTAAAAAGAAAGAAAGAAAGAAAGAAAGAAAGAAAGAAAGAAAGAAAGAAAGAAAGAAAGAAAGAAAGAAAGAAAGAAAGAAAGAAAGAAAGAAAGAAAGAAAGAAAGAAAGAAAGAAAGAAAGAAAGAAAGAAAGAAAGAGACAAACGATCAAAAAATAGAGAAGAACACACACAAAATGCTGGGGGAACTTAGCAGGTCAGGCAGCGTCTATGGAAGATATCAAAACACAAGATGAAGAGTCCTTGGAAGCAAGTCCATAGGTTGTGAGAACAGTTTAGTATTGGGGTGAGTGGATTTGAGTGAAGTTATCCCCTTTGGTTCAAGACCTGATGGTTGAAGGATAATAACTGTTCCTGAACCTGGCGGTGTGGGACTTGCAGCTCCTGTACTTCCTTTCTGAAGGCAGCAATGAAAGAGATCATGTCCTGGATGGTGTGCTCCTTGATGATGGATGGCGCTTTCCTACAACAGCACTCTGTGCAGATGTGCTCAATGGTGGGGAGGGCTTTACCCATGATGGACTGGGCTGTATCCACTACTTTTTGTAGTATTTTCCATTCAAGGGCACTGGTGTTTCCATGACAGGCCATGAGTCAATATACTCTCCACTGCACATCTATAGAAGTTTGACGAAGTTTCAGAGGACATGCCAAATCTTTGCAAACTTCTAAGAAAGTTGAGGCACTGCCGTGCTTTCTCTGTCATGGCACTCCTATGCTTGATCTAGAACAGATCCTCTGAAATGATAACACTGAGGAATTTAGTACTCCTGACTCTCCACCTCTGATCCTCCGATGAGGACTAGCTCACAGACCTCCAATTTCCTCCTCTTGTAGTCAATAATCAGCTCGCTGGTCCTGCTGACATTGTTGTTAAGGCAGCACTCGGCCAGATTTTCAATCTCCCTCCTATATGCTGATTCCTCACAACCTCTGATTCGAAACAACAGTAGTGCTGTCAGCAAGCTTGAATATGGCATTGGAACAATGCTTAAGCACTCAGTTATAAGTGTAAAATGAATAGAGTAGGGGGCTAAGCACACTGCTTTATAGTGTACCTATGCTGATGGTAATTGTGGAAGAGATGTTGTTGCCAATCTGAAATGATCGGGGTTCGCAAGTGAGGAAATCAAGGATCCAGCTGCATAATTTAGTTTTGAGGGGATGATAGTATTGAATGTCGAGATATAATCAATGAACAGCATCCTGATGAATGCATCTTCACTGTTCAGATGTTCCAGGGTTGTTCAGAAAAGCCAGCCTCTTAATCCTCAGTTCACTGGCCACGTGACTAAAATTCATCTAAAATCTTTCAAAATTGTGAAGGCTGTAAAGAAAATGGAAGTCAGAAATATTGCAAATAGGAAGCAGACCAGTCAGAAAGGAAGACAGGCTGTACTGAGTCCTTTATCAGCTTACTGTCAGTGAAATAATGAAATATTTGATTAAAATTGAAACTATAGTTCAAGCTGTGATATGCTTACCTCTAAGGTTAAGAGAGGCATCTCAGAAGAGTATTGTACACTGGCGGTTAAGTCATGGAAATTTGCCTTGGGGTGTCATAGGAAGTGAGAAGTGGGTGAAGCCTAAGGGAGGGTGGTAGTGAAAGGGAGGGTCATAAAAAGGAAATGTTGTGGAGGAGCCAGAGGAGGATGTTGGGGAGGGAGAGGGATGGTGATCACATGGGTGATATCAACCGGCATTTACAGGGTTAAAATGCACAAAATGTTCACAGATGTAGAATCATGTGATAAATCTAGAAGTGGGTACATATTAGAGAATGGAATGAATACCTTAACATCAACTAAAAGGAAATTGTCAAGAAAGCTTGAATTTAGCTGCATTATCCTAGACAAAGAGTGCAGATACTATGGAACCTGAAAACATTTTAATGGGAAAAAAAAGCAAAATCTAGAAGATTTTTGGTGAGTAAAGGTCAAAATAGAGAAAAGATAACCTCCTGAAAATTTTGTAAAGGGACCATAAAGAGACACAGGTCTCATCAGCATACATTGAAAATGGGAGCAATAAAGACATTTTTAAAAAAGAGTGTTTTAGTTGCACTTTAAGGTGAATCTAAAATGCAGATTGTGCAAAATGAATCCGATAATCACAGCAGCAAAAAGGTTTGCCATATCAAATTCATTCTAAATCTATAACATAATGGGAAAAGATTATAATATATATTAAGCATAATTTATTCAAAATCCAATGGAATTATTTCATTCAATGTTCTAGAAAAGGTAGGCTATATTGCTTTATGCTGTATAGAGCCACCCTTCCTAATTTCTGCACCGCATCTGCAGAATTATTCAGTGAATTCTGAGGGAGTCATATACCTTAGGCAATGACTCTTGTCAAACCAAGAATTTCATGGATAAATTAATGTCAAGAGTTCAGCAGCATCTCCTTTATAAAGGCTCATGCCAAGGACAACACATTCTTTTTGATAAGTAGTACTGTTAAGTGTTCAATTCCGTTAAGCACATTACCAATCAACATCAAAGTTGTAAACTCAGCAATTTACAAACTTTTGTTCCATACCTTATCCAATCAGTCAACTAAATAAAATACATTTAAAAGTGGAAAAAAAACAAAATTCCATTTATGTACCAACTTACAGAAACTCCAGAAATAATTCACAACTAAACAGCTACTTCATAAATCCTGCTACTGTTGCCTAACCGGTTAATGCAGCAACAATTCTGCAGATAGCAAGATTCCAAGCAACATCAGCTGAGATTAATGGCCAGTTAATCTACTTTGTGAGGGCATTAATTATGGAATAAATGTCAAGTCCAAAGAGTTGGAGAACATCCTTGATTTCTTCAGCTGATAGCTGAAATAATATGCTAACTGGTCTAAATTTGGCACTTACTGGTTTCAAAGATCAATTCTTGTCAGTTGATAGTTTAGTGAAAATTATTATTTTCACTGTCAACATGAGGATCTAATATTAATGCAAGAACGTAGAAACACGGGCCCTTCGGACATTTAATTCCATACCAAATGGTTGGTTGGTTAATTGGTCATTGTAAATTGTCCCGAGATTAGGCTAGGATAATAACAGGGGATCACTAGGTGGTACGGATCAAAGGGCTGGAAGGGCCTATTCCAAGCTCTATCTCAATAAATAAATAAAGTAAATAACAAGTGATATTTTAACACTAACTGCACCATAACCTGTTTTATTCTCCTCACTAAATCCCTATCAAATCCTCCCAAATCCCATCATCCACCTACACACTAGAGGCAACAAGCTGCTCGTGGGAAGTAGGAGGAAACCCAGGCACCCAGAGAAAACAGGGAACATATGCATGGAAATCCCACGCAGATAGCAACCTGAAGTCAGGACTGAACCAGGTCACTGTCACTGTAAGGCAGCAAATCCTCTATCTGCACCACTCTGCTGCCCTACTAATGAGCACTACTTAATATTTTGTTTTCAAGAAAAGTAGCTCTCCATTCAAGGTCACTTGCAGTGTCTGATAAGTGAGGAATATCTCATACTGTATTTATTTAATTATGGTGTATTTTTAGCAGAATCGGGAAGGAAAACCTCTTTAAGGCCTGACTAAAATTAACTCCCTGAATATTCACGGCAGCAACAGGAACCAAATAATTGAGTAGATTTAGGTTAAGTTCTTTACTATAATTAATGCAGCTGCAAAAAAAAAAGCAACTTTAAAAAAACAGCGCTCCCTTTTAGTGGACTAAAATGTCAATGTTATCTGTCCTGGCTGCAACTTCAGTTATTTATTTTTATTTTTTGTTCAGAGATGCCTCACAGTAACAGGCCCTTCTGCCTATTTACACCATGTAACCAATCTAACCCCAAGCCTTTGGAATGTAGGAAGAAACCGGTGGAAACCCACATGGTCATGGGGAGAACATAAAAACAGTTACAGGCAGTGGCAGGTATTGAAGCCAGGCTGCTGGTGTTGTAATAGCGTTCTGGTAACCACTACACTATCATGAGTCCTGCCAAAGGGTCTCAGCCCGAAACGTCGACTGTACTTTTTTCCCATAGATACCACCTGGCCTGCTGAGTTCCTCCAGCATTTTATTTCTGTTGTTTGGATTTCCAGCATCTGCAGATTTTCTCTTATTTGTGATTGGAACACTACCGTGTTGCCCATTATCACCACAAGTTGCAAACAGTAGAAGTTAAATCTATGACAAAAGAATAAAGACCACTATTGTCCCAAATACTAAGTATCTACGAAATGTCTTCTATAGGTTGACTGTACTAGGCCTCTATTCTTTAAAGAATTTAGAAAACTGAGAGGCTTCCTCATGGAAACAGTCAAAATTCTTAGAAAATTCGACAGAGTAAATGTAGGAAGAAAGTTGTCCTTTCGAATGAAGGGTAACAGTTTCAAGATGAGGATTCATCATTTTGGAAATGAAGATAATAAATTTCTTCACTCAAAAGATGGTATCTTCTCATTCATTTAGGGCCATGGAGGCACAGAGACATAGATTTCATTCAAACCCAACTTTGATAGTTTTTGGAGTACTCAAGAATGTTGGGAATACAGGAATAGGGAAAGAAATTAGTGTTAGAAGTTGAGGATCAGCCATAATCTTGCTGTATGGCAGAAGCTGAATGCTCCCTCTTCTTCTACTAAGTTTCTGAGGAATCCACTTCCAGTGCCATTGTTCTTAGTGAGCTGAAGTGAGGATGACAAAAACTTTAAGTGTTTGAAAATGTCTCTGGTCCCCTCAAGACCCATGCGTGCACTCTAACTCATGGAAAAGTAATGAAAGGTCTCCGTCGTCCACAGCATAGCGTTCCAGAACAACTGATCCCTGATTTCCAGAGAATTAGTTAAATATATCTTCCAAGAGGACCACAACCTTGTTGTAGAGTTTGGAAGTTTGCATGCCTCAAAAACTCCCAGAACTGTGTTGGCTGGAGTCAGGGTATTATGCTTTAGCTCTTAGTAGGGTCAGCCATGCCAAACAATTCAAAGGGTAATTATTACAGAAAGAACAACAAAATATCCTTTTACATCTGAGTATGATGGTATTCCTGAGTCTCCAGCTGGGACTTGCATGAGTGACAGGAGTGAAAAATGAGAGGAAGCTACTGACATGATGAAGGAAGCCCTGAAGACTGCCAGAGATAGCGGACCTTCATTGCTGTCCTAAGCGGCAGCAGAATGATGGGCAGTAAGTAAGTAAGCCAAGCACATGGTGATCTTAGCACTGAGGAAGAAGATACCGGGTCCAGGACAGGAGCAAATACTCTGCTGAAGCTCCAGTGCAACACAAAGACGGGTGACAACTTTAAGCGGACATCCCATTTGCACTCAAACGTGTTATTTCACTAACTTAAGATGAGCAAGGTATTTTTCCTTATATCCCAGGTTCCAGGAATGAACAAACAATATAAAACTCAACTACTCAGTCCATACATCTCTGCCAAATTTGGCTTGTGCCTGCTTCAGGCAGAGCAAACTAACTTCCAAATGAATAAATGAGAAGAACTGCTGAATATTCAGGACTTGACAAACATTGTTTAAAAAAAACAACTAAATTCACCTCATTATTACCGTTTCCACCGAAGTCTTGCTATAGGACAGCGAGCTGTTTACTGTTCAGCTGGGCTGTGCTTTATTACTTGCACTTTGAATTCTATTTTATTACCTTATTTATAGTATAATATTTTAGTTTATGTGCTGTCTGTATTATGTCATGTGGGTGCACCATGGTCTGAAGGAACCTTGTTCTGTTTGGTTGGATATATGTACAGGCAGATGATAATAAACTTGAACTTGATTATTGTCTGAAGGACCTTACTCAATGGAAGTAGCTGCTCTATTTATTACAGTACAATAACACCAATAGCAATGAGGCACTCATTTGGACACCCTGAGGTTACGAAGCTGCAACTCCTTCCTCCCGTGAGTTAATGACTACATAAGGACTTTGCATCTTACTGGCAGTTCAAAAGGCACCCTGGCAATCAGTTGTGGCAGCACTGTCAGAGGGGGAAAATCCAATATTCTCACATAAAAGAACAGTCTCAATTTCCAACAGGTGGTAAGAAACTCAGAGTTAAAATTGGGAAAAGATGGCTTGAGAAATACTGAAAAAGGTTTGGGGATACACAAGCACTTAGTAAAAGGCTTTTCTTCCGTTCGTTCATTTTTCAGCACCTGGATATCACTGGCAAAACAGCATCTATTGCCAATTCCTAACTGGCCTTGAGAAGACGGGGGGCCCTCTTGAATTGCTATGGTCCTCTTCTTTACGGCACTCCAATAATGGTACTTGCTAGGAAGTTCCAGGATCCAGACTCAGCGATAGGGACAAAGAAGAATCAACGACACATATCTCTGCCACAATGTGTCTTGGAAGAAAACCTACAGTGGTGCGTTCCTATATGGCTGCTGAAAACTCAAACAACTACTCTATGTCAAAACCAAACCTGAGCCAAGACTTATAATTTTATTTTGTGATAGCACACCCAACCCATCACCATCGCCATCCAGAGTCCCACAAACAGAAAACATCCAATCAAATCAACAGTTCAGATGCCCCCTAAGGCCCCTGCTCGTTTGTAGCAACACATGTATTTATGAAGTAAAGTATTTGTTTGCAGGATCCTGGATCTTAGTGCATTTATTTGTAGAGATCTGACCGGACTCATTCACCCTGGTCCCAAAGACTTGTAAGTTTCTTTTTCCCACAACTGATCCAATTTAATCAGAGTCAGGTCCTGTTACGGTTGTCTCAAAGAGGCCAGGCTCAGCTATTTGTACCACAAAATGTATAATTTCAAATATACACATGCACGTGTCAACACCTCTTATACATACTGGTTGCAACACTTACAATAACCTCCTTATAAGTCAATGAAAACTAAAACAGAGAAAGAAATTCATAGAACTAGGCTAACATAAATACAAGAAAATCTGCAGATGCTGAAAATCCAAAGCAACACACACAAAATACTGGAGGAACTCAGCAGGTCAGGCAGCATCTATGGAAAAGAGTAAAGAGTCAACGTTTCAGACCGAGACAGGTCCTGATGAAGGGTCTCGGCCCGAAACATTGTCTGTTTACTCTTTTCCATAGATGCTGCCTGGCCTGCTGAGTTTCTCCAGCATTTTGTGTTTGTTGCCTTAGAATGAAACTATTATTGTAATTCATTTTTCATTATTATTTATTCAATAGAGTTTACAATAAGAAATTTTGGATATCTTATTATTTTTGCTGTTGTTCACGTGTTAATTATAATGGATGCTGACACTATAACTCGAAGACTAAGTTAAGCATTTGTGCTCAATTTGGATGCAGATGAAAACAAATAAACTACCCTCTGGTGTTACTCTAAGTTACCTTTAATTACCTAATTTTTCTATTTTTAATGGTGTATTTGGATGAAAAATACACAAGGGATCCAGTGAATTATGGTGGTTATTTGTTGAAGGAAAAAACCCTTCACCAGATTGATTCCTGGGATGGCAGGACTTTCATATGAAGAAAGACTGGATCAACTAGGCTTATACTCACTGGAATTTAGAAGATTGAGGGGGGATCTTATTGAAATGTATAAAATTCTAAAGGGATTGGACAGGCTAGATGCAGGAAGATTGTTTCCGATGTTGGGTAAGTCCAGAACGAGGAGTCATAGTTTAAGGATAAAGGGGAAGCCTTTTAGGACTGAAATGAGGAAAAACTTCTTCACACAGAGAGTGGTGAATCTGTGGAATTCTCTGCCACAGGAAACAGTTGAGGCCGGTTCATTGGCTATATTTAAGAGGAAGTTAGATATGGCCCTTGTGGCTAAAGGGATCGGGGGTATGGAGAGAAAGCAGGTACAGGGTTCTGAGTTGGATGATCAGCCATGATCATACTGAATGGCGGTGCAGGCTCGAAGGGCCGAATGGCCTACTCCTGCACCTATTTTCTATGTTTTTTTCTATGCTTTTATTCTAAAAGTCATCTCTGCTGAGGGTCCCATCCAATTTTCTAAACCCTTACAGCTACAAGCAGCCCTTTATTTATTGGGTCTGAAAAGCAAATTCAAAGTATGAAGTTAGTAATTTGCTATCAATAAAATCTATAGCTTGGCTTTTCTACCCCACTTAGAAATCTCCTTCAACTAACATGAGGCCAAATTTTATGCTACAAAGACAAGCCAACAGCAAGATGATATTGCACTCAGTTAAGGTCAATTTAACTGCAACCAATATCAACAAATTGGAAATTTTATATTATTAGGAGTCTGGAAAAGTTGATCTGGACGATTTATTTTGTCTACAGACAGTACATATATTCATGTGTCATAGACAATCTTGGAATAAGCTGTGTACTAAGTGTGCACCAAAACACTTAACTGCATCTATGCAAGATGACAGAGCCACATGAGGAAAGGACTTGTCAATTTGTAATTGTGTAAACTGAATGAATGTGAAGACGCAGCCTGTTGTAATTTATCAATTGATTTTTAATTTTGTTTTCACAGACACAAATATATAACTGATAATAAACAGTTATAAATAATAAACAGATAATAAACATAATACTCTCATCTGATTAAATTAAAACCATGATCTCCCACTCAAGTTAGATTAAGACCTGAGACTTGTGCAGCTTTGATCTGATGATCTTTTCACCGTGTTGACTTCATGTTAATTCTTCCAATTTACCCTCTGCTGGACGATAGGTGAATTGGAAAGAATTACAACAATAACAAATTGCATTCATGCGGCAGAATATCATTGAAGAAAAAGTTGAGGAATGGAAGCTTCAAGAGGAATTCCAAACCCTAGTCCTCAACAGCGGAAGGCATATCTACAAATATTGGAACTGTTGTATGATAGGGCCAGAATAGATGACAGCAGATTTCTCCAGTTCTTACTGGAGATTACAAACATAAGGAGGTAGATGACCATGAGGTTTGAACACAGGTATCAATATTTTAAAACTAAGACCTTGTTATCTGGAGTAAGGAGATTAGAACATCACAAATTTGGACACGGGCATCAAATAACAAGCCTAATAAAGATAGGTGAGCAAGCCTGGTCAACACTTCAATGGATAGGTTAAATCTGGAGGTAACAAAGGCATACATGGATTTCAGATTTAGATAAGTAACATTGGCAAACATACAGAATTAACATGAAGTATTGCTTGAAATGTTTCTCATTAGCTTTCAGAGCCTTTCATCTTCATTTATTCTACCATCCCTTTCTACACACTGTGCCTTTATCTCTAAAGTTCCCCTAGCTGCCTTTTTGTCATGAAGGATGGCCACTGTACCATTGTCTTTATGTTCATGAACTAGTCCGGAGAAATTAAGTAATGGTTTAGAGATGAATTCAAATCCCACCCTGGTATCTAGCAAATCAACATTGTTAATTAATTCTAAAAGCCAGCTGTAGAATGCTAGACAATGAAAACTCTAAATAGTTGTTGAAAGTCTGTCCTGCTAAATAATTTTGAGAAGGAAATCTTTTGTTCAGAGAAATGTGCTGGATTCCTAATTGCCCTTTGGAATAGCCCACCAGCCGACACGTTTCAAGGAACTAAATGTTTTGACAATAACAACTATGTCCCATGATTGAATCAAAGACTTATAGGGATGACAATTGCTGTTGACTCTAAAAGGTCCAGCTGCTAAACATGATGAGTACCAAGTGGTTAGTTATCAACTAATCTTTGTCTAAGCCTCATACTGCTTGAAGTTGGAAAGATAATTTGTGGAAATGTCCATGTGGAAGGTCTTGACAGGAGACACCTACATGCTTTCAGGATGAAGAATCTTGAGCAGCCATTAAGCAGTCCTGTGTCACTGTAGAAAATGTGAAGTGAAGCAGATGGGCAGTCTCCTTAAAATGGCAAGTTGCCTACAGCTGCAGCTGAACCCATATAGCGGCAGGAATGCAGTATACAAAGGTTCAGTTTCAAACAGAATCAAAAGGGAAGATTGCACCTTAGTCCACAAATGGAACTAAGAGCGATCCATTTGAAATGTCTGAAATATTTTCTTCTGAAATCATTAGTGTCACTTCCATTCATTCAAACATGAGTGAACTAAAAATCGCTTTTGATGGATATGGATTTTCTTTTCTACACTAATCAAAAGATGTTGAGGCTGTACCTTCAGAATTTGTACTTTATGGTACCCAGAAATTTCTACCAAATGAATTTTTCCTGGTTCCTCTCAAGCAATTTAAGTCAGATTTAGGAAGTATTCGTAATGTAAACTAAGTTGACTGCACAGTGCCAAACTCTTTTCAGTTTTTTTTTTAAGCCAATACAGAGAAACGTAGAAACCTGTGAACAGGTAAAGGCCAACACACAAAATGCTGGAGGAACTCAGCAGGCCAGGCAGCATCTATTGAAAAGAATACAAGTGACTTTTCGGGCTGAGACCCTTCATTTGCTGATGTGCTGATAAAGGATCTCAGCCCTAAAACTTCAACTGCTCAAATGTTGCTTGGATTTCTGGCATCTGCTGATTTTCTCTTGTTTGTGAACAGGTAAAGGCCAATTAGACTCACAAGGCAGTTCTACCCACTAAATCCATACTATGCTACCCAAATCCCCTTGGGCTCTCCTCACATTCCCAACAACTCTCCCTGAACTCTGCCACTCATCTACACATCAGGGGCAATTTACCGTGGTCAGTTTAACCCTCGAACCTGCATGTCTTTGGATGTGTGAATAAACCGATTCCACAGGGTGACAGGGAGAATTTGCCAGCCCCACCCAGATAATGTCACGAGCAGGACTGAACACAGATCGGCAGAGGTGAGAGGAACCCTCTATTGGATGTAAAACCGTGCTGATCATTTAATACTTTCTTGGACCCACTTGGAAAACAGGCGCGTGGCTCTTCCTCTGCTAACTTTGTCACCTCTTTTCCCGTCTATCTTGAGGCACAGTAGGACTGAAGTTGAACTTCAGTTATAGTAGTTGGGGAACAAATATTAACCAGAACTCGATTGTGAAACTTAGAACAAAGTCACAGAATCTTTAATGTCCACCTGAAATTGCGTACGTGGCATTGGTTTAAAATAACTTGTAACATGGCACGACAGTTGGACATAAGAAATGAAAAATTTAAAAGCAGAGGATCCTGAGAGTGTTGAGGCGTAGTACAATTGCTGAACGCTGATGCTAACTTTAATACACCTTTAATTTATATCAGTAACACTGCAAAGGAAACAACATCTCTTCCAATTTCCAGCCGACCTTTTGAAATATGCATTGCTGCTAGCTCACTATTACCCTGCTTGTTAAGTCAAACATTAATCATGTGGGATTACACCACTAAACTTATGACATAAGACATAGGAGCAGAAATAGGTCATTTGGCCCGTCGAGTCTGCTCTGCCATTCAATCATGGCTGACTTATTTTCCATCTCAACCCCATTCTCCTGTCTTCTCCCCATAACCTTTGATACCCTTACTAATCAAGAACCTATCAACCCGCTCTATAAATATACCCAATGACTTGGCCACCACAGCCATCTGTGGCAATAAATTCCATCGATTCAAAGCCCTCTGGTTAAAGAAGTTCTTCCTCATCTGTTTTCTCAAGGGATATCCTTTTATTATGAGTCTGCGCCCTCTAGTCCAGACATTTGCAGTGAAAGAATTTTTACTGAAACCCGATTCTTCGTTTCTGCTTTCAGGTATGACCGTAAGTTGGTATCAGCCTTTAATATTCACTGGCTCATGTAAACTAAGTGATACAAAAGACTCATTTCTGTTTCAAAACTGCCCTGGATAACATCCTTTCCAAATTTTACACCCATCGGTAAATAAATTCCAACATAGGCAGAAGCAATAATAAAAAGCAGTAAGTCATAAATGTAAACTTACATCCCATGATACATCTGTGAACAAAAATAGTTCCCAATACAATGGATTCCAGTTAATTTGGCCAATGTTTAGTTGGGACAGTCGCTTATTTGGGACAACTCTTTTTTTTTGTAATTTATTTTTTTATTGAAGTTCATCATCAAACAAACATTTCCATAAGATGTATTTCAGACATTGTACATATATATCACAAATCTCCACAAAGTATTTATCTGGGGTATACACTTATAGAAAAGAGTGGAAAGAAAAAACAAGCAAAAGGAAAGAACTATGTACAAGTAGGGAGTGATCTTTTTTTTAAAAACAACATTGATTTGTGAGAATAAAATCAGGCCTATGAGGCATTATGTAGTTAAACCATTTTTCCCAGTATGAATCAAATTGTTCCAGCTTATGATTAACAGATGCTGTTATCTTCTCCATTTTGTAAATGTCCATTGTGATTTCCATCCATGTATTTAAAGATGGACTCTCCTGTGATAACCATTTCCTAGTAAGAGTCTTTTTACCAGCCACCAACAGTATATTCATTAAATATTGATCTCTTTTCAACCATTCTTGAGGTATATATCCAAAATATATGGGACAATTCTTAAAGATCAAAAACTAACCAAGAATAAGTCGGGATACCCTTTGTTTATTATGGACACTATGTCGCTTAATTTGGGCAGGAGACTGTTGCTGAATAGTTTCTAACTAGTGTTAGTTTCATGCACCTATGTGAGCCGCTAAACACACAGTATTTCATGTGAATGATTTTTAAATAACCTCAGTTGTATGTGCTTGTGTTCAAAAAGCAGTGATTTTTGTCACTGACAGTCGGCAAGAAATAAGCAATAAGACAATTCAGAACTGTTTTGTTTACTGCAGTTTCAAATATTCAGGCTTGGAGATGCCAGAAACAGCCAGGAGTGGAAATGAAACTATTTCACTCCTTTAACAAGATAGAAACTACAAATAATTTGAAGATATTGAGTTCTTAGTAACTTCTACTATGAAGGTAACATGTTGAATATTACAATGAAGATTTGTACTCCAATTCTTTTCGATGATGCAGTCGTAGACAGCACTGTTATGAAGGCAGTCCATTATCTGCACTAGCTGTCTGTGCTGGTTTTTATAATGCACAGTTTTATAGTACCGTAATAGTTTTGGTGGTGGTCTAACTTGTTCTGTATTTCATTGAAATACATAATTTGTTACTCAGTTTGTCATTTTTATACTTTTTAACTATTTCCATGAAACCTCAGCTAATTGGGCCAAAACATATTGGTCCCAATGTGTCCTAATTAATTGAAGCCACTGTATTACATTGAAGTGCAGGGTTTTTGACATACAGTATATTTTTAAATGAAGCAAAAGCACACTTGATCTCAATCATTTAAATGCCATAAATTATTGAGAGTTAAGAAGTAAACGCTGTTTGTCAGATAGATTTTAAAGCCGGTGTAAACACATGCCCAAAATGATGTCTTTAAAATCTTTCTGATTGTTATAAACTGCTAGGATTTTCCGTCTGCATCATTTCACATCCTCCTAAGTAACACATTAGGATTAATCGCCAATCAGCAAACCAGAGAACTTCAGCTTACTGCAAAGTTCCAAACTGACGCCAGTACAAGTGCTCAGAAATAAGCTTCAACTGCTGATTACTTGGCACGTAATAGCAACATAAACAACTCACTTTTCTAGTTGACCTCACTTTAATTACAGACATTTCTGCAATCATACCAAAGAACCTTGTGTAGATTGGGGTCGACCATGAACGTTGCATCCCAGCTGCCTACGTGACATGGAAGCCAGTACACAAGCCAAGGCAGCATGATGTGGAGAGCAAGCTGTTGCCCATGTAGCAGGCTCCCCCTCTCCATGCAGCTGATGAAGCTAAAGGAACAGCAGAGACCAGTTAGGCACCAGTAGTGTCACAGGAGTTGCCAGTCAGAGTTGAACTCAACATAGGATTGCCTTAGGGCCTCCAGCTCCAGACTTTTTCGTCGGGGCCTACTCCCTTCCCATAATTGGGTATAACCCAAAAGACAGCAGAGGTTTCAGATCAGAGTTTTCCTTCTCCCAAAGGAGCTGCCAACTATGGCTGATGAGCCCCATCTGCCCTAAGTGCCAGTAGCCCGCCTTTGCCCCTTCTCCTGTTCGTATAAATAGCTCCACCAAGCTCTGTAGCTAAACCACACGTGAAGGCCAGGATGTGGACTTGGTTGTCAGAGACCATTTGTGATGTACGCCATTGAGAGCATTTAATTAGTAGTGGGAGCTTATCCCCACTGCCACCCCACAGCAATAGTAACAAAGAACAATACAGCACATTACGGGCCACTCGGCCCACAATGTTGTGTCGACCCTTAAACCCTGCCTCCCATATAACCCTCCACCTTAAATTCCTCCATATACCTGTCTAGTAGTCACTTAAATTTCTTAAGAGACTTAATTTATTAAGTAACCTTAAGGAACCCATTCCAGCCAACCAACCTGATAATTCCCACTCAAATCAAATAAACATTTTGGTGGCAAACACGAGGAAATCTGCAGATGCCGGAAATTCAAGCAACACACACAAAATGCTGGTGGAACGCAGCAGGCCAGGCAGCATCTATAGGGAGAAGAACTGTCGACATTTCGGGCTGAAACCCTTCATCAGGACTAACTGAAAGGAAAGATAGTAAGAGATATAAAGCAGGAGGGGGAGGGGGAAATGCGAAATGATAGAAGACCAGAGGGGGTGGGATGAAATTGAGAGCCGGAAAGGTGATTGGCAAAAGGGATACAGAGCTGGAGAAAGGAAAGGATCATGGGACGGGAGGCCTAGGGAGAAAGAAAGGGGGAGGAGAGCACCAGAGGGAGATGGAGAACAGGCACAGTGATGGGCAGAGAGAAAGAAAAAAAAAGGGGGCGAAAAACTAAATATATCAGGGATGGGGTAAGAAGGGGAGGAGGGGCATTAACGGAAGTTAGAGAAGTCAATGTTCATGCCATCAGGTTGGAGGCTACCCAGCCGGTATATAAGGTGCTGTTCCTCCAACCTGAGTGTGGCTTCATCTTGACAGTAGAGGAGGCCATGGATAGACATATCAGAATGGGAATGGGGTGTGGAATTAAAATGTGTGGCCACTGGGAGATCCTGCTCTCTCTGGCGGACAAAGGGTAGGTGTTCAGCGAAACGGTCTCCCAGTCTGTGTCAGGTTTCACAAATATATTTTGGTGCAACATTTTGGTGATCTCGGTCTCAAACAGGTTTGCCCAATCCAACAACAAACTGGCATTCCACATTAACAACCAGTCATCAATTAAACACGAGGAAACCTGCAGATGCTAGAAATTCAAGCAACAAGTCCTGACGAAGGGTCTCAGCCCAAAATATCGACAGTGCTTCTCCCTATAGATGCTACCTGGCCTGCTGCGTTCCACCAGCATTTTGTGTGTGTTGCCAGTCATCAATTAGAGTTGTTGATGTCACAAATTGATAAATATTTCTTGCCCTCATGATATTTTGCATAAAAATCATATACTTAATCAGTAAAAAGCCCTACAAAATTACTGTGGCAAAACTTACATGAAGATTATGTTACAGGGATACTTCCTGCAGAGTAATGCAGGGCTGGATTGCACTGCTGGTACAGAAACATAAGAAATAAAAGCATGAGCAGGTTATCTAGCCACACGTGCTTGCTTCACCATTAGAACATAGACACAGTACAGCCCACATCGTACTGCTGACCTTTTATCTACTCCAGATCAACTTAATCTTTCCCTCTCACATAGCCCTCTATTTTGCTTTCATCCACATGCATATTTAAGTCCCATAAATGCCCTTAATGTATCTGCCTCCACCACCATTCTGGTACTGTGCTCCATTTAGATTCAGATTCAGATTCAGTTTATTGTCATTTAGAAACCACAAATGCAATGCAGTTAAAAAATGAGACAACGTTCCTCCAGAATGATATCATAAAAGCATATGACAAAACAGACTACACCAGAAAATCCACATAACATTTGGCAATTCCCAATCCAGAGTCCGGAGAGGCTGCTGCGTATTAATATCGCGCTACCATCTTAGCGCGTTCCCTGGAAAGGAGCTCCAAATCCACCAGACAAACAAGACCAAAAACTAAAGCTACAAGACCTGCACAAAACCACATAGTTACAACATATAGTTACAACAGTGCAAACAATAGCATAATTGATTAAAAAAAAACAGACCATGGGCACAGTAAGAATAGCCCAAAGATGTTAAAAGACTATAAGTTCAAAAGAAACCACCACACAGTTTCCAAAAGTCCTCAGGGTCATCCCACACAGGCGGCAGAAGGGAATACCCCCGCTATGGACTTCCATGGCGCCGCCCGACTCAGCCTCACAGATGCAGCACACAATGAATGCTCCGTCGAATCCAGCCTCGCAGACATAGCACACAGTGAAAGCGCTCTGACCACAGCGGACTCCGAGTCCGTCGAACCTCCGAGCCTCCGACCATCCCCTCCGGCACAGCTTCTCCGAGCACCATCCTCTGCCGAGCGTATTAAGACGCCCCCACCAACGGCCATCGGCAACACGACTCCGAGGACTGGGGGCCTGTTCTTCCCAGCAGAGACCTGGACCTCACAGAAGCAGCAATGAAGAAGGTCTTTCTGGAGATTTCCAGATGTTCCTCCGTGCTCCCACGTCCCACATCCGTTTTTCATCCGATTATGATTGCACACGGCACCCCGCTTCACAAATAACAGATAATCAGCTCCGGAGTGGCCGCTGCAAGCTGCGTCACGTCACCATCTTGGCTTTCACTTACCACTCTCTAGGTGAAAGTCCATCTCTGACGTGTGTGTGTGTGTGTGTGTGTGTGTGTGTGTGTGTGTGTGTGTGTGTGTGTGTGTGTGTGTGTGTGTGTGTGTGTGTGTGTGTGTGTGTGTGTGTGTGTGTGTGTGTGTGTGTGTGTGAGTGTGAGTGTGTGTGTGTGTGTGTGTGTGTATCTTCAATTACACCCTCTCGTTTTAGCTATTGCCGCCCTGAGAAAAGGTACTGACTGTATCTATGCCTCTTTTTTTTATTGAGATACAATGCAGAATGGGCCCTTCCAGCCTTGCTGACCTACGACCCCCAATTTTTAACCCTAGCCTAATCACAGGGCAATCTACAATGATTAGCTGACCTACCAACTGGCACATCTTTGGACTGTGGGAAGAACCCGGAGCACCCAGAGGAAACCCACACGGCCACGGGGAGAACGTACGTCATCTTGTTCACCTCTATCAAGTTTCCTCTCATTATTGTTCACTACAAAGAGAAAGGCTCAGCCTGTTTAGGGCTTTATATCATAATATCGTGGCTCCTCTTTTACCTGAGCACCAACTCCCTTGATCCCATAATATATAAAAATCTATCAATCATTTTTTCAGAGCAGTTGGGTCTCCATTCAGCTGTGAATTGCCCTCTGTGGAGATTTACTTTTTTAATTTCATCTCTCTCCAAGAAATTAACCAGTTCTTATCACCCTTGCCAGCAGTAAACACCAACTTTACTCCTGCACTGGATTTCAATGAAAAACACATTTGTGTTTACACTGCGCTGATTGACTAGACTGGGGGATATAAAAGGTAATTTATTCAAAGCCACACCTCTCATCTGGCAACCATTTCAACGGCTGAACACGAGCGTCCCTGGCAGGGCATTTATTCCCCATCCTTGAGAAGCTGAAAGTTACAGAAAAGACAGACAAATCGATACAATAGGGTATCTTAGAAAGGTATATGGGGGATAGAAAAATAGAGGGCTATGCTAGGCAGTTTCTAGAATGGTTGGCACGAAGGGTCTGTAACATGCTGCAGATTCCTATGCCTCTATGTTAATTACAGAAGAGTAATAGTGGCTTTTTATTAATAATGAACATATCTAGAAGTCAGGAGAATATTCACTGTTGGAAGGGACACTGCTTAAAATACAAAAACACTCCTTTTCCTTTTAGATATTTTTAAACTTGTTCCTGCTGAAAAGCAGCTACTGACCTTTCTCGACTTGCAATGAAACGGACAACGATGCCATATTTCAGAATCAGAATCAGGTTTATTATCACCGGCATGTGCCCTGAAATTTGTTAACTTCGCAGCAGCAGTTCAATGCATTACATAAAATAGAAGAGGAAAATTAATAATAATAAGTAAATCAATTACAATATATGTATATTGAATAGATTAAAAATCATGCAAAAACAGAAATAATCTACTTAAAAAGTGAGGTAGGGTTCACGGGTTCAATGTCCATTTAGGAATCGGACAGAAGAGGGGAAGATGCTATTCCTGATTCACTGAGTGTGTGCCTTCAGGCTTCTGCACCTCCTACCTCATGGTAACAATGAGAAAAGGGCATGCCCTGGGTGCTGGGGATCTTTAATAATGGACTCTGCCTTTCTGAGACACCGATCCTTGAGGATGTCCTGGGTACTTTGTAGGCTAGTACCAAAGATGGAGTCGACTACATTTAAAACCCTCTGCAACTTCTTTCAGTCCTGTGCAGTGCCCCCCCCCCCATACCAGACAGCGATGCAGCCTGAGCTATAGTCAATGAACATATTTTTAGATATAATTCTTCAGTTTTTATAATTGCATAATGTTTTTTGTTGCATGTCATGTCCTGACCAACACTCCACATGAAATTCTTAATACATGACGAATAAAAATGATCCTTGAAAGCCCCATGGGCCAGCATGAGCTAATTTGGAGAAGCATTTGCTCCCTCTTACACTGGAGCTGATAGAAGGCCAGAGCACCAACATTTGCTCCCACTATCTTATTAACTGCCTCTCACTTGTGGGCCCGCTACTCCCCACTTTGCTCTTCCCCAAAACCTTGATAGGCACTCCACAAACATCCATCATTTTCCCTTTGATGGTAACTGACCCTTGACCAGGACCCATATGCACTGACAAAATCCCAATGCACTTCCCCTCAATGTACTAGTCTCTCTTACTCCTTTCTGGTCTGAGTGTTAGAAAGTCTGTGTGGGAGAGAGAGTTAGAATGAGGGAGTGAACAGGGGATGCAGTCATTACTCATAGTAATTTTTATTGTGATTGCATAATCTATAATTTATGTAAATTCACAACAAGTGGGGCTTTAATAATTTAACACCAATTTAGGATGAGGAATGAGTGGGAGGAAAATACATTCTTGATCATCTCAACACAAAGTGCCGGAGGAACTCAGCATCAATGGAGAGGAATTAACAGCCAACATTTCAGGCCAAGACCTTCATCATCAAGACTCAGCCCATCAACTCTTTATTCCTCTCCACAGATGCTGCCTGACCTGCTGAGTTCCTGCAGCACTTTCTGTGTGCTGCTCAAGATTTCTAGCATTTACAGAATCCCTTGTGTTCTTGATCCTCTCAGTAGATTTGGGAGATGCTGTCAAAAACTTAACCAGTTGTTGCAATGCATCATGTAGGTAGAAACATTGTAATCATTTGCATCTGTCAAGAAGCTAACGACTATTTAAAAGTGGAATATGGGGTATCGATCAAGCAGGTTCTCGACTTAAAGCAAGGGCATACAAAAAATTGGCTACCGGTCCAACGTCTACCTGACAAATGCCCCCCAAATGTGGGAACGCTTTTGAGACTCAGAGATTCAGTTGCAGAATGCCCGTTTTCTGATCTGTGTTTGTCCCCATACTCTTATTGCATAGGTGGCATCCGTTAGTCTCGCGAAACCAAGGATCTGCGCCTGTCAAGTCTGCTGGAGTGTCCGCTCCAGGCTCAGGCCTGGGCAAGGTTGTATGGAAGACCGGCAGTTGCCCATGCTGCAAGTCTCCCCTCTCCACGCCACCGATGTTGTCCAAGGGAAGTGCAAGGGCCGAAACAGCTTGGCACCAGTGTTGTCGCAGGAGTTGCCAGAGTGAGGCTGAAGACAACGTCGGACTGCCTTAGGGAGTCCAGCTCCGGATCTGTCCTCAGGGTTTACTCACAAAGCCTTTCCCATGAATGGGTATGACAGCAAGGCAGAGCAGGTTTGAAATCAGAGTAGGTTTGAAATCAGAGTTTTCCCTCTCTTAGATGGACAGCCTTCCCAGGCTGACGAGCTCCATCTACCCGATTAACTGCCTGGGACTTGTATGCTGTGCCTACTGATTTCTACCGAAAAGCCCATACTGGTATGTCAGCCTTGTTAAAATATTTAGGACACGGAAAGAGAACTGAACAACATGTGATGATAAACAAAACGCCATTTCTAATGAGACCATAGGAAGGTCACTAATGAAGCAGCTGACAATGGTTAAGCCTGAGGCAATGTTCTGGTGAAGTCTTCCAGACCGCACTCAGATATTCATTAAAGCACTTGAAATAACTTAACAAGCATTGGGGCACACAGTAGCATAGTGGCTGGCACAACGCTTTACAGTACCAGCAACCCAGGTTCAATTTCCGCCACTGCCTGTAAGCAGTTTGTACGTTCTCCCCGTGACTGGGTGTGTTTTCTCCAGGTGCTCGAGTTTCCAAAGACGCACTGGTTGGTGGGTTAACTGATTATTGTAAAATGTCCTGGAGATTGCTAGGTGGCTGGAAGGCCCTATTCTGTGCTGTAATAATAAACATTGGAGCCAGTCCCAGACAATGAAGTCCCCCTTCAGTCAACACTTAATGTCTTTGACACCTCCAGTTCTTGAGCCAAGTGCTTTCTTTTAATATGGAGGACTAAGGCTACATCTGTTATGGAAATACAGTAGATGGAATTCAGCAAATTGTTCGCTTGCCTCTGTTTGGCCATGGGCCATGAGCCACCATGATTCTATAGCTTTCTTCCATTGTATTTGTAACTGGAAAACGAAAATTAGGAAAAGACTTAAATTCCCCATCTGTCGTGACAGTCTATTGGGGAGCTCACTTAATATCAGTACAGTTCCTCAGAAAGACAATACTGTACACAGTTAACCGTGCTGGGCTGGATGTGCTTGACGCCAGCTGTTCCTTCAGGGCCAGCCGTTCTGTACTTCATTGCTTCAGGGAGGCACCTCCCAGCTAACAGGAGTAGGAATCACCTGCCAGTCATTTCCAACTCGTAATCCTGCAGCCTATTTAAACCCAGCTCTCAAGCTAACCAGCCTCAACCAGTTGCTCCCAGTGCCTAGTTGACCGTGGTGTTCAGCACCTATTTCGCTGCTTCTTGTGGCTGACAATTTTGCTGTTATTATCAAAGTTAGCACTCACCGCTAAATCATCTCTGCTGCTCTGCTTTTGGTTCAAGCCTCCTCTACACTTCCTGACGATTGCAACAGCCTGATAAACCTGAAAGGCTTATTTGGTCATTTATGAATCAAACATTGTGATTGCATAAAGAGTAACACATTTACTGGAATTGCACTGGTTTTTACTGTAACCCAGTATCTTCATGGTCACTATTGCTAACTTCTTAGTGAATTGTCATTGAATATAACTTCCCCATTTGTCACACAGGGAAATGAACCACATCTTCCACTTATTAGCTCAAGCCTCAGTGGTTTACGCTAGTGGCCTAACCACTATGCTACCAGACTCTGAGCAACAAACAAGCAGCAGTGAAAACCTCACAGAATAGCATTAATCGCAATCACAGCAACAGAGCTGACAAGCCTAGTCAGCATTCATATGATCTTTAACGAACCTCCCACCATGTACGTGACAATCTAGGGAGGTGTATGAAAGACAAAATATCCTGGGGCTCTTTCAAGAACATTCTGCAAGGACATGTCACTGGAATTGCAAAACACTGGGATAATGCTCACCATTACATCAGTACAAGTGTGTGTCTTCCAACTGATATGCCTCACGCACAACAGCCCATTCTGACAGCACCAATCAACCAGCCTCTCCAATCAGCAACAACTGTCCAAGACTTATACCAAGCATCAGTAAATCAAGGCAACTTAACTTGCTGTGTTGTCTAGATGACATTTCATCACCCATCCAAGAGGCTTCTTCAGTTCTGATCCATGGTGGGTAGTTTTCTGGCTTATAAACACTGAGTTGTTTAAAGGTATGTTTCAATGTTATTTCAAGAGTTGTTTTAATGATATGAGGGCCATTAAGAGTTGTAGAGGTAATGAGAGGAATATTCGTTCTTATCTTTGCATGAATGTAGGTACAAACTGTTGAGAAGATGCTGGGGTAAAGATGTTAGGACTACATTGTGAGTAGCTGATAGGTGGTGTCATACCTCACCCCCTCTGTCCAGTGTGACAAACCTACAAACACACTCAGACAGAAACACGTCCACTCCAAGGATCCAAACATGAACAGAGCAATATTCTATATGCTATCCAATGCAATAAGAACTGCACATCGGTGAGACAAAACACCCCTTTCACAAATAGATAGCGCAGCATAGAAGGGCTAACACCTCAGGTCAAGACTCGGCTGTATATTTACATCTAAAGGAAAAGGGACACACCTTTCATGGTAACAATGTGCACATTTTGGAAAAGGAGGACAGGTGGTTTGAATGAGAGGTTAAAGAAGCCATCTTTGTCAAACTGGAAAACCCATCCCTGAACTGATGGGGTGGGACATGACACCTTCTATTAGCTATCTACATCTCTACCCCAGTGTGTCCAAAACAGTTCACATCTCCATTCAGGCAAAGATAAGACTAATGACTCTCTCATTACTTCTACCACTCTTAACGACCCTCATGTGATTGCTATACCTTTAAACGACTCACAGAGTTTATAAGCTGCAAAACTAACCACCATGGGTCAGAACTGAAGAAGCCTCTTGGACTTGCTTCTAGGCAACACAGCAAGTCTAGTTGCCTTGATTTACTACTGCTTGATACACAATGACCTGAATGACTGAGAACCTTCATAGACCTATGTCCTAGACTTCTTGAAGGGGCACCTCCAAAAATCTATGATCCTCCAGCCAGAAAAATAAGGAAATTCTGGCAACCCCAAATTCCTCAAAAAAAATAAATCACGTCATTGCTGATTCAGAACCTGATAAATCTCTACCCACTCATAGTGGAATCACCACACACAAAAGGACTTGTAACTACCCATGAATAGCAATGCAACCTCCTAGTGATACGTAACACTCGAGATTGAAACTAAAAATGAAAGGACTGACTCACTGTGGTAGTAAAAACACAAGCTCTATAACACGCTGCACAATCCACAACCTACAACTTTAAAGCCAGCTTCAATTTACTTCCAATGTGAAATGTTGAACAACTAATGAATCCCTTCAATTATTCTAGAGTTAAAAACTTCTCAGTGCTCTGAGACTAGTGGTGCACTTAAATTAAAATGTACAAATACAGAGATGATAGAGAGCGCTACTTGGTTGGGCAGGCATCCAAGGTCCCAGCATTTTCTGCTTTATACAGTTTTAATGATTGTTTCAAATGTGGGAAACATGATATGACTGTAACTCATTGCTGTCATTCTGAGATATTTGATATTCCACCTTCTTTCCCCACCACTGCTTCTCTCATTTGTCAACAGACAGTGTGCTCTGCTTAGATTGTCCCGAGATCAAAGATGTCTTGCTTCCACCCAGTTTTGTGGATTCAGGCTAAATTAATGAAGCAAAAATGGGAACCATAAAATCTTCCACGGATGGGACAGGAAGTGGATGATGGCCCAAGTGGGTAGTTTTTGTGGTAGTACATTTCTTCTGCCACTGATATCTGTGTAGACCTGATCAAAAACATTAAGTACTATACTAACTGCTACTTCTCCATTTCCAGGAACCTCTGGGATGCTGCATTCCTTGTTCACCACCAAGTTCACCTGCCAATGAGGGGAATGAAGTGGCCTGCACAAAATAACCTACACAGTGTTACTTGGGCCTCAGTGCTAAGGCTGTTGGCCTGGGACTGGTCAAGATGTCAGTTCACATGTCTTTCTTTAACAAACCTCCCAACCATGCACGTGACTTGTCACGTCACTTTACACTTATGACCATGAGGCCAAGCTCAGCTCCAATGTCCGTTTGCTAATGGCATCACCATTGTTGGCCAAATTAGCTGTAGGTGGGAGATGGAAAACCTGGCTGAGTAGTTCCACAACAACAACATCTCACTCAATGTTAGCAAGGCCACAGAAATGAGTATTGACACCAGGAGGAGGACTACTAGAAGTCCATGAGGCAGTCCTCACTGGGGGATCAGCGGTGGAGAGGGCCAGCAACTTTAAACTCCTCAGTGATATGATTTCAGGAGATTTGCCCTCGATCCAGCACACAAGTACATTTATGAAGAAAGTGCAGTAGCACCTCTATTTTCTTAAAGTTTGTGAAGATTTGGCATGTCATCTAAAACTTTGACAAACTTCAATAGATGTGTGATGGAGAGTACTTTGACTGGTTGCATTATGGAAACACCAATGCCCTTGTATGGAAAAGCCTACAAAAACTGGGTACAGCCCAGTTCATCACATGTAAAGCTCTCCCCACCATTGAGCACATCTACATGGATCACTGTCACAAGAAAGTAGCATCCATTAGCAAGGACCCCACCATCCAGACAATGCTCTCTTCTTGCTGCTGTCATCAGGAAGGTAGAGGAGACTCAGGACCCCCATCAACAGGTTCAGGAACAGTTATTACCCTTGAACCAGAGGGCAAACTTCACTAACCCCATTTCTGATCCGTTCCCACAACCCATGGACTCACTTTCAAGGACTCTTCATCTCATGTTTTCGATGTTTACTGCTTGTTTATTTATTATTATTATTATTTCAGTTTTTCTCTCTTTCTTTTTATATTTGCATAGATTGTTTCTTTGTGCACATTGGTTGTCCAAACTGTTGGATGCGATCTTTCACCAATTCTATTGGGTTTCTTGTACTTACTGAAATTGCCCACAAGAAAATGAATATCAGAGTTGTATGGTGACATATATGTACTTTGATAATAAATTTACTTCAAACTTTTGAACTTTCTAGTGATTACAGAAGATTCTGCAGAGAAGCATTGGTGCCAACTCTCGAGAAATGGTCCTCTTTTTCCAGCATCTCCTCCTGAGCTTTTATTGTCAGAGTGGAATAGTGCACAGGGGGCAGACAGGGTATGTGTACAGTGGAAAGCTAGAGGCATTAAGCTGCCAAAGTACTTTCAACGGCAAGCTGCTGAACTCCATGGCCTCTATAATAATATCCAGTGAACTATTCAACTTGATTCTTGTATTGCATGACTTGTTTTGTCATTGCAAAAATATTTAGCACAAAAAATGAACTAAAATAGTATACGGGTTGGACATCAAAATAAGCACATGGGTTCATCATAAGGTATTCAGCTCTACTGATGTCAAAGCAAACCAAGCTCATTTGAAGAAAAGCAATGAATCTTACATCTTTCACTACAAAAGCATTAAAGATTTGAATTTAATCTCTAAAAGGGAATCTGTTCTCAATTACTGGAAGGAGATTTGATTACCAGATGACACAGATTTAAGATAATTAGGAATAGATGGGGGGAGATCTTTTCTCGCTAAATGTTGCCGGTTGTTTTAATATGGAAATCACAACCAGCAAGAGTGGTGGAAGCAGATGAAATAATTAATTCTTAAATAAAATGGATTTCAGTCAGAAAGAAAATCACTCGCACGGAAAGCAAATACGAGTGGAACTAAATGCAAAGTCCTTTCAAACAGCCAGCACTGGTATGATGTACTAAATGACACCCTCCTATTCAACAGATGATAAAGTTACTGTCTCTGTAGGATCTGTACTTCCTGTGATTCTGTACAGAAGTTCAAGGGGGTACAAAGTTGTAAATTAGATAATATACTGTATATCCTTCAGAGGCAAATTGCTAAATGATGTTTTATTTTCCTGCTATGTATAGAAACACCAAAAGGCAACTGCTTGCTGTAGTGATTTTCTTGTCTCTGGTATGTTCAGACAATCACTTGCACAGGTTCTTAGCCAGAGCACTGGACAACAAATGTTTTTGAAAGTGTTGCTTCCTCAGAATTTTTTTTTGTTTCCGATAGACCACTTGAAGATAAACAGAAACCTAATTTCAGACTATTTGTATCATGTGGGAATTTGGAGAAACAAAAAATTAACTTTCATTGAATATAATGCATTTAACTGCATAACGGTGCTGACACTTTGCACCTACTTAGCAGGACTTAACAATTATTTATGGAGATACAGCGTGGAATAGGCCCTTCTGGCGTTTGAGCCATGCCGTTCACCAAGCCCCCAATTTCAACTAAGCTAAAAATGTGCTTTGTTGATGATTTTCATTTGTACTTAGTGTCTGAGGCTTCTTGCTTAAGCGTCCCAACAATAATCAGCCAGCACTGATGGATTCCAGTTGCCCTGATACCATTTCTCAGTGACCTCAATGTCCTGGTGAAACCTTTCCCCATGCTCATCACTGTCAGCCACCAAGATTTGCAGGGAAGAAGTCTAAATGGGAATGCAGAAAATGAATTGTTAGTGACATGTTGCACTTCATGGTTTTGTATGCTTGAAGCATTTTGTCAACCCACTGCACATAGCTGGTGCTCTGTAGTTGCCTGGAAAATTTTCAACAACATCCTTGAATATCTTCCATGCGATTTTCTCCGGTCCCGCTAGAAATTCTTCGAATTGCCTGTCATTGATGACCTCTTTGATTTGTGGACCAACATAAATACTTTCCAAAGTCTTGGCATCACTTATTCTGACTTGTATTATGAATTGAATTAACAGATATAGGTGTTTTTTTTTAAATGGTGGGTGACAGCGAAATTCTGTGGTGATTTTCATGATCAGCAGCCCAAAATCCATAAGATACACCCAAAGCTATTCAGGAAGCAAAATCTTTGTTGTCCAGTGTTATGGCACAACTGCATGAAAAAAATTGTTATCATCGTCTGCACAATTGTGCAAGTCTAATCCTGCCGTTGTCTGTAGGGAGTTTCTACATTCTCCACATGACCCACGAGCTTCCTCCCAGAGTACAAATATGTCCCAGTAGGTTGACTGATTGGTCATTGTAAATTGGCCCATGATTAGGCTAGGTTTAAATTGGGGGCTTGGTGAACAGCATGGCTCAAACGCCAGAAGGGCCTATTCCACGCTGTATCTCCATAAATAATTGTCAAGTCCTGCTAAGTAGGTGCTGTGTCAAGTTTCAACACTGGAAAACTATGCAGTGACAACCCCCCTCTCCTCACAACATCCCAAGCCACCAGTTTTGTTTGTGTACTGAAAGAATTAAGCACTCACGATGTGATCTGGCTGAGAACATGCACGTCTGAATAGTTGTGTTTGGGTAACTTAAGTGCTACTTGGTACACTTATCTGGTTATTGTACAAGCGCAGCACACATTCCAAGTCCACATGAGACTCGTGCACTGATTTCATGAGTGGTTTCACTAGTTATAAAAAATCATTATGAGAGAATTTGTTTTAAGTGTGGGGGATTATCTTCCCTAGACAATGTTGATAGATATCTTAAAGCAGAGGATAAAATTCAAAGCCTGAAAGTATCAGTTATGGTGAATTAGCACTCTCTTTGTTACAGCTGCTTTTCTGTTACAAGTGAATTTAATTGCTCTATCACTGACTGTCATGCTTTCATCCAACTCTGGAAACCCCTCTGTAAGCCACACCGTGCCGCCGTACAGGAAAATTCATTTAGAGATGGAGTTCCAAAGACGTTCCTTAAAACCTAACCATTTTGATCAAGCCTTTGAGTGCCTGTACCTGCCTGAGTGGCTCATTGCCAATTTTTCTTTGATTACCGCCAAAGAAAATGTGGCAATGAATCCCAGACAATCCCTACACCCATTCCGCAACATCCTCCCCACTCTTCAATTATCATCGTTGAATGCGATAGAGGACAAAGATGACAGAGCTATCAGCACAGATAAAGAATTAACCCTAAAGATTTCCAAGGCTGCACAGTTCAGTACCCCTAGAGATCCACTGAGTTATTCCAAAGCTACCTCTGTTTTTAAAATCAGACAAGCTGTTTGTCAATATTCCTGTTTGGAACCTCAGACTTACACTTATATATAAAAAAGCACAAGAACCTCTCAGCTGACAATCGTTTGTCACTCTCTGGTTAGAAATAGGGAAGTAGCAGGAATGTAAAGTTTCCTGAATGTTTCTTAAAATACATAAACAGTTTTAATTTTGCTCTGTTAACAAGCACTGATCTGAAACCCCTGAGAAAAAAAAACAATGTTGTCAGCATCAACAGCGCATTTGTAAACAGTTGTCACTTGGAAAGAATTGTATCTTCCTATTGGTTTCAGAGTTTGCGTCAGTTCTTAAGTGCTAGTTCAGATGTGACTGGATTCTCCACAGATGAAAGAAGGATATATTTAGTCTAAGTAAGACAGAGTTACATGGGATAGTAAGACACCAGACAATGTTAAAAGAACCAAGAACCATTATAATATTTTAAATAGTTTCCTGTAATGTCAAGCACAATAAATTGTTTTAAATGTGCAGCTAATGTTCTCTGCTACTGATATAACTGACTTGTTCCCAGTCTCTAATAAAATGTTTATCTCTTATTTTCTTGCTTTGGAGAATGAGTTTACATTTTGATGTTCCAAGTACTGGAATGCAATTAATCGTTGCTGACATAGTCTTGGCACAATTACATGTACCCTGTCAAAGGAATTCAGTGTTGAACCTGATCATCTTCTGACGTACACTGTACATCCACCAACTCCAATGTTAACAGAGAGATAGGTGTACAAACTTTTGTCATCCTACCACAACGCTGATGCCATAGGCAATTTTCCATTACACTTTGATGTTCTTCAAGGCTCATTCTGAAATTGTCTGGGAAAGACATTACTCGAACTGGATGAAGAGCCAAGTGATTGCAATAAGAATGACTTGCCCGTGGAAGGTCAAGCAGAGGTGCGTTGAAATTACAAGCCTAGAGATAAGGTAGTGTTGTAGTTTGCGCAATGCCTTTACAGCCCAGGGTGTTCCAGAGTTCAATTCTGGTGCAGTTCGTAAGGAGTTTGTATGTTCTCCCCGTGACTTCATAAGCTTCCTCCAGGTGCCCCAGTTTCCTCCCACAGTCCAAAGACGCACCAGTCAGTAGGTCAACTGGTCATTGTAAGCTGTCCTGTGATTAGGCTAGTGCTAAATAGGTGGTTTGCCGAGCGGTGCAGATCGTCAGGCCTGAGGGATCTGTTCTGCCCTGTTATCTCATAGTAAATAAATAAAGAACGCATGGTGATAAAGGGACCAAATGAACGAAACATGGATGGTGAAGAGTAATTACAGGGGTAGAAATAGACTACTGCCTTGTTCACAGAAGCTCATGTTAACATTCATTGTTGCAGTAATGCTACAAATGATCTACTGCAGAGATTTTTTTAGAAAGAGAGATGGTTCATTTTGGCTGGAGAACACAATTTGCGTTGGGAATCAACGGCAGTAATTTAATTTTCTGCTCATTCAGTACTGGATGTCAAACAGTGTGACAGTTTAGACAATGGCAGGATTGAAAAAGAAGATAGCGAGGTAAAGATGGGTTTGTCAGCACACAGAACTTATTTCCTCAAACGTCGTCTCTATCTGTCTCTTGTTCAGTCCTTCCAACTTATATCCTGTACTCCTTGCATTGTCTCAAATATTTTAAGTATTGGGGTTCCTTCAAAAATACTGAGATATTTCGAAACATCCCTAGCAAATATTGTTCTGTACAATTCTGGCATATTGCCAAAGATTCTCTGCACGAAGTCACATAATCCCTCGGATTCCCCACAATATTGATGCACTTCCTGTGATTTCTTACAAATATCAGCACATTTGCAATGAACCCTGAACAAACCGATACACACCCAAGAATTTTTTTTATCTTATGTTAAAAATACATCACTCATTCAAAAGATAACCACATTTGGTTAGTAATTACTTACCAGGAAGTCAACAAGTGGAGTGTCATTACACTGACACTGCTTAATAAACCTAATTCCAATGGCTCAAACTGCAATAAACATATGGATCCCTTGAAGATCCCAACACACAGCAAGTACCAATATGAATCATGCAATAAATACATCAGTTCCCGGACATTTTACAGCCTCAGATCGATGTTAATACAATTGCCTCAAAAACATCCATTATTGTTCATTTTATTTCTAAATCGCTGTACAGATCCTCCCCAAGTTACAAACACCCAATTTACACACAGCCCCGACATACAAATGAACACTTGAAAGACCAGTGGGAAGGATTCAGCAAATGCTGCAGGACTGCAGGCCTTTTCTGCTACCTGGGAACTTGGATTGTGATCTTATTTCTGACTGCTGAACTGTCCAGCTAATAAACAGTTCACAGATCACAGGAACATAACCTGGGGAGACCTGCACGGTTATCATTTTCGTATGACACAGGTCTTGGGAAGATGAAAAAAACGTATCTTGTATTAATATCATAACTTTCATGCATTCAGAGGACAGCAAAGTATTTTATGGTTAAATTTACCATCTTTATTGTATCAGTGCAAATATTATTGCCACCTCGTATACAGTGGATTTCCATAAGAAACTATGAGCTGTGCTGATGTTAAAGATCTGATGTTGTTCAATATGTTAGGGGAGCTCACCCATTTAAATTCAATTTCAGAGGGAATATATTTACATTTGAGCTTATCTGTGACCTCTTAGACAGTGCACAATACAGTGATGACTCAAATGCTGGCAGTTTTGGTGATTGCTTGAGAGAAAAATAGTAAAGCTTGCAGGTTCTGATAAACTATCGGCCTATTAAAAGTCCAGAGAAAAGAAATAACCGGCAAAGCTTTACTGTTATTATTTCATCTCTTACTATCTAAAATATTTTGGAGAATGTTAGTAGCAAGTCGTTTATGAATTTATGAGGCTGACCTCAACCAGAATATACCCAAGAAACAGAGAGAGGAACAGAGGACAGAATTGGAAATACAGCAACTCAACCTCATAGTTACCAGTTTGAACAATACAGGGTAAGCATGTTGAATATGGATCAAATGATATAAATTAATGTTTAAATTTTGGGGTTTTTTTTGTTTTTGAACCATGGGCGACTGCTGTCTTGCATTGTGCAAGACAACACAAATTGCAGAAAACCAGAAGACTTCATGTACCTCAGAACCAAGTTGTCCTCAACCCTATTGTACATGTTATTGTCTCTGTTGACCCTCTTTACTCCCTAGCCAGAACCAAATGTGGATGAACGACAGGTAAGAGTAAGAGAAGCAATCCATTTTCTTCAATTGTACCACAAAACTGACCGCCTAAGTAGGTAACTCTATTGCAATATTCGATTGATGTTTTTGTCTACTTAAGGTTGCAAGTCAGCTGGGTGTCTCAAAAATCCCATTCAAGTAAACGGGCATGATAACCACCATCCTAGGATTCTGTTTTATGCCTGGAAACCAAGCATTTAGAATCAAGGTTTGCAGAATAAAGGCTTTTTTTCTGGAAAAAAAGCTAAACACTTAAAATTCATACAAGCCTACTAAATAAATGATACACATCAACTATCCTTATTCCTTGCTTCAGAGATTGAAAGGATTTGCAAAGATAAGCTCAAACAATAAACAGCAAAGGATGTGATCCCAGACATTAGCCCTGCTTTCACACGGAAAATCTAGTGCTGTGTCATCCTGAGTACAGCACTATAAATCAATTGGTTTTGCTTCCTTTTATATTTCCTCAGAACCTGGATCTTTTCATTAAAGGCACTATTCCACAGGCCTTTCTGCATGCTGATTCCTTACAAAGGGTTTCTACAAATGGAACCTAATAATAATTGTGCAATTTCCTCACCTTCAGCCTCAGTATAATAGAACTCAATTACCCAATTTACCGTACCTGTTGTATCAGATGTGGACCTTGCAATTTACTGCCAGATGCACTGGCAACTTACCAACTACCATCATGCTCAGCCAATGCTCCACCTCGTGCCAAGTCTTCAGTAAGAGAATACCTGCCTCCCAAATCTGATGCAGTAATGAAAAAAAACGTTAAACCCACATGACTAATGGAGGGTAATTCTATCTGCCAGTTTCACTCACTGGGAAACCAACTTTATCCCTGTGCCATATAACACTGGTGATGCCATACCAAACAAACATGCATTCAATGGGAAATCATAGACTTGAATATATCTTATTCTACTCTAACTTTCTGCAGAAATACTTCAAATTTCAATTTTCAATAACTTTTGTTTACATTGGTTAAATGGTTAAAACAGGAATTGAGATTAACTTAAGGGATTCTCCAACTCCATTAATTTAACCTCAGCTGTGGAAACCCCAGAAAAGGTGCTATTTGCTGTTTGTGTTTTGCACAATGATGAGGCAATTCAATGTGGCAGAACTGAGGGTAGGTGAGGCAGTGGATTCGTCGCCAAGAGCAAGGAAGTCCTGAGGTTCGACCAATTTAAACGCCGGCCGAATCAAGGCGGCGGGGTTGAAGCACCAGAGCGTATCAAGGCAACTGAATCCGACGTTTGGATGACAATTTAGGCACCAGGCCAGACTGAAAAGGTCAGGGTGAGGGGTAGGCCAGTTCAGCTCGCTACTCCAGGACAAGAGAGTCACAGGTCACAGTCTTAGAATTAGAGGGTACCCATTTAAAACAGAGATGAGGAGAATTTTCTTTAGCCAGAGGGTCGTGGATTTATGGAATTTGTTGCCACATACAGCTGTGGAGGCCCAATCATTGAAGGTTTTTAAGGAGAAGAATTTGAAAATTCAATAAAAAAAATTTATATAAAAAAAGAGGTTGACAGGTATCTGATTAGTCAGGGTATCAAGGGATATGGGAAAAAAGCCGGAAATTGGAACTAGACGGGAGAATAGTTTAGCTCATGGTGGAGTGAAGGAGCAGACTCAATGGGCTGAATGGCCTACTTCTGCTCCTTTGTCTTGTGATCTCTACTCCGCACTGAAGTAAGGGTCTGAGGACGGACTCTCTTTGTGGACTTCAGTTCAGAACGCTGTTTGCTTGCACTTAATGCTTGCATGACTTGTTTATTTTCTCTCCGCACATTGGGTGTTTGACAATCTTTTATTAATGGGTTCCTTTGGGTTCCTTTGTTTTGTGGCTGCCTGTTAGGAGACAAATCTCAAGGTTGTATAAAGTACACACCCTTTGATAATAAATGTACTTTGACCTTAGAAAGAAGCCTGTGGGCATCTACTAACCCTTTATGCTTTGGGAAACTCTGGCCACTGACCATCCTAAATGAGGAAGGAAGAGTCAGGATAATATTGAGATCCTCAAAGGATTGCGTCAGGAGCATGTGGGTGCTCTATATAGGCAGTTAAACGAGGACATCTCCCCACAAACCACACACCTGCCCACCAATATGCTACCATTGCCACATTTGTATAAGAGCATGCTTGTTCCTACATTAACTCATCTGCCACAATAGACAATAGACAATAGGTGCAGAAGTAGACCATTCGGCCCTTCGAGCCTGCACTGCCATTTTGAGATCATGACTGATCATCTACTATCAATACCCGGTTCCTGCCTTGTCCCCATATCCCTTGATTCCCCTATCCATAAGATACCTATCTAGCTCCTTCTTGAAAGCATCCTGAGAATTGGCCTCCACTGCCTTCCGAGGCAGTGCATTCCAGACCCCCACAACTCTCTGAGAGAAGAAGTTTTTCCTTAACTCTGTCCTAAATGACCTACCCCTTATTCTCAAACCATGCCCTCTGGTACTGGACTCTCCCAGCATCTGGAACATATTTCCTGCCTCTATCTTGTCCAATCCCTTAATAATCTTATATGTTGTAATCAGATCCCCTCTCAATCTCCTTAATTCCAGCGTGTACAAGCCCAGTCTCTCTAACCTCTCTGCGTAAGACAGTCCTGACATCCCAGGAATTAACCTTGTGAATCTACGCTGCACTTCCTCTACAGCCAGGATGTCCTTCCTTAACCCTGGAGACCAAAACTGTACACAATACTCCAGGTGTGGTCTCACCAGGGCTCTGTACAAATGCAAGAGGATTTCCTTGCTCTTGTACTCAATTCCCTTTGTAATAAAGGCCAACGTTCCATTAGCCTTCTTCACTGCCTGCTGCACTTGCTCATTCACCTTCAGTGACTGATGAACAAGGACTCCTAGATCTCTTTGTATTTCGCCCTTACCTAACTCTACACCGTTCAGATAGTTTACCTAACTTTACACCGTTCAGATAGTTTACCTAACTCTACACCGTTCAGATAGTTTACCTAACTTTACACCGTTCAGATAGTTTTACCTAACTTTACACCGTTCAGATAGTTTACCTAACTCTACACCATTCAGATAGTTTACCTAACTCTACACCGTTCAGATAGTTTGCCTAACTCTACACCGTTCAGATAGTTTACCTAACTTTACACCGTTCAGATAGTTTACCTAACTTTACACCGTTCAGATAGTATAGAGCTCACAAAACTGCACTGCAAGCAAAACATTCCCAGTCCTGGGGGATTATTCAAGAAGAAGAAATTTTTGCACACTTTACAAGGCTCGGGGGTGGGGGGGGGGGGGTAGTTAGGCAGTCAACCTGACTGAATCGGACATGTTAAAAAAACACAGTTGATCAAGGAAACAAGACAGATAGGAGTTCAGTAAGTGCAAGTGGAGATAAATCACAGGTTCACTGATGAATCCCACTTCAAACTGAAAAACAAGTAATGGAAAGCACAATAAAATAATCAAAGGGTGACACGGTAGCGTAGTGGCTAACACAACACTTTACAGTACAGACGACCAGGGTTCAATCCCCACTGCTGCCTGTAAGGAGTTTGCAGGTTCTCCCCGTGCCCACATGGATCTCCTCTGGGTGCTTCGGTGTCCTCCCACAGTCCAAAGACGTACCAGTTCCTAGGTTAATTGGTCATTGTAAATAGGCCCGTGATTAGGCTTGGATTAAATCAGGGGATTGCTGGGTGACGGGCCTCGAAGGGCCGGAAGGGCCTGTTCCACGCTGCACCTCAATAAAAATAAAAAACTAAAAGCAGCAAATAAAAAAATAGATAAAACCCAAGAGAACTACGCGCATGTAATCAACAGAAACAAAAATTCTCTTGAGCTTTAGAAGAGTGCGAGGTCACCCCATTAACATTCGTACAGGGTTTGATAGGTAGCTGCTAAGTCAATGATTCCTCTGCCTTGGATGACAAGAACCAGCAGTCACCGTTTTAAAATAAGGGACTGACCATTTTCGACAGAGATGAGAAGAAATGTATTCACCCAGGTGACGGTGGATCTTTCGAATCCTTAACACCTGAGGGCCGTGGATGCTTAATTACTTGAGTAAAGTCAAAGAAAAATATTAATTGACTTTGCAATGACATCATGCTGACACAGACATCAAATGGACTTTTCCTGTGCTGTACCATTCTATGCTAACAGTAAGTGTTCTTAGAACATGAGAGCATCACTGAAGTAAAAAAGTAGAATGGTAAAGCAGACCAAAGGGACAGAAATACCTACTCCTACTTTTATTTATTACCGTACATTCTTATAACACTAAATAGATACAGGGGTTTGACAAAGAAACTGATAGGCCTAAAGAAGGGCCAGAAGGCAAAAGAAATGTGAGAGATGAGAACCTGAAAGCTTTGGTGCTCAGACACAGGTGTGTAATCTGACCAAGTTTGGAAATGAGCAAAATAACTGAGGTTATTCTTTTCTTTTGAGGGACGCAGAAGAGACCATTGACCAGGAATCCTGAGACAACCTGCTTTGGAACATTCTATGAAGCCACTGACTTAGAAGGCAGAGAAACACTTTGGTTACATCTATTCATATGAAGAGTACTTGGCCAAGCAACTATTTTAAATTGCACGACTCCTTCTCAGTGAAGGGAGAACCACACTGGAGTTTATTTTTAATTTGAAATTACACATGAGAATAAAAAGTTGTGCTGTGGAGCCTGGGGATAGTTCTGAACAAGAATTCTGTGTGGCTATGTGGTCTTGTTCTTGTTAAGGCTGTGGATACATTGGATACAGCAAACTAGATGGGGTAGTGGTAGGAATAAATACATCAGGGACATTTACGAAACTCTTAAGACAGGCACAGAAAGATGGAGGACTATGTGGGAGGGGAAGATTAAATTGATTATAGAGTAGGTTAAAAGGTCAACACAACATTGTGGGTTGAAGGGCCTGTAATGTGCTATAATGTTGTATGTTCTTGATTGAGCTAAACAGAAAATACATAACCCAACATCTGAAGCAACAGCACCTTTGTGTGTGGGGCACGTACATGTGAATAAGTGGTGCCACTCTACATAGAGAGCCTGCTTCCTTTCAGGGGCTCCCAACCTGAGGTCCACAGACCTCTTGCTTAATGGTAATGGTCCATGGCATTAAAAAAAAAGTTGGGAACTGTGGTGTCAAATAAATGTCTGCTCTCAGCTAGAACCCCTTTAAGACAGCAGTTTACTTCAAGAAATTATTTAAATTTTGCCTTCATAAATTTCTTCTCCAGTACAAGCCAGCTTTATGGATAATATTGGTGAAGAGCAGGGGAAGGGCTACATCCATTGGTTTCAAGGAGAACCTTGGAAGAACCTTAAACCAGGACTCATCCCTTTATAAACCAAGGGTGAAACATTAGCATCTGCCAGGGAGAGACAGTCCCAGTGAATTGAATTTGACACTCATTGAACTCTGACAACTTCCCAGGATGGTCAGATCTTCTGGTGAGTTCGATGATTCTTGACTCTCTTCCCATTCAAGCTATAATATGAGCATCTTCTACTGAAATTAGCATGCAAAATACTATTAATATAATACTGATTAATATAGAAGTACAGTACTGTGTAAAAGTTTTAGACTGATAAGTATAGCTACGGTGCCTGTAGCAATTTTATGTACTGTACTGTAACTGATGCAAATAAAAATTCATGACATACGTGAGTGGTGATAAATCTGATTCTGATATGGGTCTCTATTGTTGACCAAGAGTGGGATGGGGGCAGGGAAAGAGGAATCATCATTGGGAAAACAGGAAGGGAGAGGGGAGGGAGTGGGAAGCACCAGACAGACATCCTGTAATGATCAATAAACCTACTGTTTGGAATCAAAATACCTTGCCTGGTTTCTCAGGGCTGGGTCTGTCTGACCCTGCACCACCCCACACCCCAGCACTCCTTCTCACACCCCTCCCGTGCTGCTCCACTCTCGCTATTCCCAAAATACTTTGCTCCCTCCAGATTTACAAACTCCCACTCCTTTCCACGTTGACAAATACAGCACTGTGCAAAAGTCTTAGGCACTCTAGCTATACATATGTGCCTAAGACTTTTGCACAGTACTGTAGATCAAAGTTACAATAAGTTTTTTTTCAGAAGGCTAAACTCCACTTGCACGTGGGAGATTCTGGCTTCCTTTTCTGGAGCAACAATAGCAACAATTCTCAGAGCAGTCATACAACTTATCCATACATTGTTGCTGAAAACCCCCAGCCCTGCACCCCACTGCAGTGATTGATGCACCTCTTTGAATTACATGTTGAGCATTCACCTCCTCTTTTTTAACGGGTACCCGTTTCTCCAAATGCACCAGCAGAGGTTGATAGCTTCTTGATTGAGAGGGATAATAAACCAGCTATGATTGAAAGGCGGAACAGACTCGATGGGCTGAATAGTATAATACTACTCCTCTGTCTCATGGTCTTCTTATTAGAAAATCAACTAAAATTAAAACAAGCTGGTTTGGTCATCCACAGTTCTGATATTACCTCTGGTCGTGGGAGTGTGAGATTCTGCCGAAGTGAAGTTAGGGAATTCAAATGACACATCCCATCAATGTCACAACGCTTAATCATATTGCTTAACTCAAGCATCTATTCTAGGGGGCTTTAAACCAAGTCATAGTCCTCTTTAATTCCCTGATTGTTATCATTTGATAAATCCCTCTATACCTTAGATACTTACTGCCAGAAATGTAAACAGCACAGTAAAATATAAATCCACTAAATGGTAGAGAAATGACAACCGGAGTAAATGTGCTCAGATGCTCGAGATTTGCCCAATATTATTCTTAACAATCTTACTTAAATGGAAGAAACAACAGGGACACTTTAAGCTGCAATGAAGCATCCTCAGTTTTTTTTACACTAAAAGATGCAATTTCAGTTGGGAGGAAATGCCTTGTCATGACAGAAAAAGAAAGATGCAAAATATAGTTCTGAAATGAAACATATTTATATCCTTGACAGAAACTGGAATTCATCCAAATAGCTTTTCATGATCATCCCTCTGTCTACTGTTTTAACAAAGGCTTTAACCCATTTGAATTCTATTTATAACAGCAGAGAGGGATTTATTGTGCATATTCTTCCTAATATTGACAGTTGTAATGTCTGGGCACTAGAAATACCTATGACTGACAAACTCATTTAAAATAATAGGCCAAATTTTGTGATGAGCACTGGATAAACTGTACAACCATTTGTTGTACTTCCACTTATCCAGAGTCTCTACAGAGCTTTGCATTACATTTGCGGCCAAGAGCTATCAAGCAGCATAATGCCTTCTACAGAACATATAGACCTCTTGTGAACAGTACAAGCAAGTTAGCATCTCCATAGCAATCAGATTAAATATTATTACTACCTTCGACAATCAGATGCTAAAAAATGATCAAATAAAATGAAGATCAAACAAAACAAAAAGATTCATTAATGAGCAAAGCCATGTATGAACTAGGAAGCATGAATTAGAATGATAAATTCAATGCCACATTAGGCTCAATAACTAAAATAAAAAGAAAGAAACAAGTCGACCTTGTCATGGCTCTTGAACTTTATTTAATTACCTGCAATGCACTTTCTCTATATCTGCTAAACTCTCATCTGCACTCTGTGTTCTTGTTACTACCTTGAAGTAGTTAGGCATGGCATAATCTTCCTAGATGCCACACAAACAGAAGCTTTCCACTGTTACGCGGTACACATGACAATAATAAACCCAGGCGCCACGGTAGCATAGCGGTTAGTGTAACGTTATCCAGCTCAGGGCTTCAGAGTTCAAAGTTCAATTCTGGTGCTGTCTGTAAGGAATTTGTACCTTCTCCCAGTAAATGAGTGGGTTTCCTCCGGGTGCTCCGATTTCCTCCCACAGTCCAAAAACATACCGGTTAGTAGGTTAATTGGTCACTGTGATTAAGCTAGGGTTAAATAGGTGGGTTGATGGGCAGTGTGGCTCATTGGGCCAGAAGGGCCTGTTCCATCCTGCACCTTTAAATAAAATAAATACCAATACTGATTTAGGAGAGAAATAAAATAGACAGAAACAGATATTGAAAGGGGTACTTAAAAAAATCTCAAACAATACTTAGAAGCTGAAAGAATGAAGCTGCACACTTCCAAAAATTGTATTTTCAGTGTCAGGGAAGTTGCTTCAAAGTTCAAATTTCAAGTCCATAGTAAATTTATTATTTAAGTACATATATACCATGGTATAATACCCTGAGATTCAATTTCTTGCAGGCAGTCATAGTAGAACAAAGAAATACAATAGAATCAATGAAAAACTACACACAAAGACTGACAACCACAGAGCAAATACAGAAAAACTAATAATACTAAGAAAATGAGTTACAGAGTCCTTGTATGTGAGTGCTTGATACCAATTAAGACGTGGCATATTGCTAAAAATGATATTCAGACCAATAATTAAGTTTGCAACCATCACACAAATTGAAATCTGCATTCTATTCAATGCAATATGAAAGAAAAGCCATTGTGAAGAGCTTCTGATTGTGTTTGAGTAACTGCGAGCAGCGTTGGGTTCAGCTACGAAGGGGCTACTCACTTCAATTATCAGCTGAGCCAAATGGCCTCAACATTCAACTTTCGTAGACTTGCATCTTTTTCCCTCTATCGCCCACAATTAAACTTCCATTCTCTGCCGCGCACTGACTTCAGCTCAAAATGAATTGCTGTGCAAAATTTTGCTTGCCTATCATCAGTTCCCTTGTTGACTGCCAATAGTCCAACACCTAAAAATGAATGTTGTTATCCCATATTTTAATGTTCACCTTTAATTCATGCAGGTTCCTTCAGTGAAGTGATTTTCACATCCAACCTCCCTGTTCCTATCATTCCGGTCTTTTGCACCATCACCTTGACCTTACTTCTGCTGAATAGCCATGGCTTTAGAAATCTGGACCCTGACCTTTGGAATTACTTTCCTAAATTTATTTACCTCTTTATTAAATTATTTTGTCTTTAGGTTACTTATTTAAATCAATGTATTTGGTTAAGCCTCTGAGCACATTCCTTTTTCTGTTTTGTTTCAGCACTATAATCATTATTTTACCATTCAGTTCCATTAAAATAGTTATGAAAAGATTTATATTAATCATCAGTGAAGTCTGATCCTCAGCACAGTATAACACATCACCCTGTATAAACATTTGCCACATTTTTGGCTCTTCCTTTTATTCCACCCATTCTTTCACCTGTCCTCATTATCAATTTTCAATTTTACCGGCATGGTATCATCAGATTGCTGTGCTATTAGAGTCTGTCTTTCAGGTGAGGCATTACCTGCCCTCAGGTGGGGGTGAAAGTACTGATGCACCATCAATAACTCTCGGAGACGTGAGGCAAGAGATAGGCTTTTATAAGCTGGAAGAAAGCACTGTCAGCAGCAAGAGACCATCACACAACATCCTGGAGACTGAGGGAGGAGCAGTGCCTCCAATCGCTTTTATACAGGGGTCTGTGGGAGGAGCCACAGGAGCAGTCAGCGGGGGGGTGGGGGGGCCACCACAAGTACACTAGCCACAACACCATAGCAACCTGGCATCTGAAGAAATGTATGTCAGCAAAGAAAGAAAGAACGTGTTTGTAAGCACAGCACTTCCTGACTTCAGGAAGTCTCAAAGCACTTGATGGCAATACATTTGAAGTGTAGTTAATGACATAACAGAAGAAGCAAGAAATCAGTAAGATATAATTGTACAACAAGGTTCAACAAAATATAATATGGAAAAAATGGCCAATTTAATTGGTGATTAAGAAATATGTATTAGCCTGGAAATTATGAAAAATAGTGCCAGCTTTTAAGTAAATGTTGGCACTCCCACCAATTCAGGCCAACTGGTTTGGGTTGTCGTCTTAAAAATTGAGCTTGAATTCCCTAAAATCCATCAGCTTTCGAGTTATACACAAGACAGCTATCAAGTAACAATGTGGCAGACACTACAGAATGTGACATACTTATCAAATTAATTTGTTTTATAAAAAGTCTTCTTCGGAATGTGGTTTCAAGGAACTATTATAAAATTGCAATGAGATCTTGCCACTATCTTTTGGTACATCTGGTCTCTTTTCTGCTTTGCAAACAAAAGTATAATTATTTGACAATTGCCACACATAACTAACTCTGCCATGAATGGTCCCAAGCTCGGATGTGAAAAGAGAAGGGTTGGGCCTGGGGTTTGCAACGCAATCTGCGAAAACTACAGAAATGCCCAAGAGAAGCTCCATCCCTGGGAGAGGAAGGATCTTCACCTGGAAGACATATGAAGTTGTGCGGTGAAGCCACAGGGCCGATCAACCTTCTATCATCCAGGAAAGATAGGCCCAGGACAGAGGACTCTGGCAAGCTGTGGTCAGCAGTCTACAGACCAATAGGGGTGATGGACTTAACAACAATGACTTCTGTTGGAATTAATTCCGACCCTGACTAACAATGCATCAAACAACTCTTCTTTCTTTGCAAGGAATCACATGGCTTATTCTTTTTTCTTAATCTCCATATTGGGTCAGGATTGAAACTTGCAGGAAAATAACATGATGTACATCCCTATAACTGCTTTCTGTAATGCCAATATACTATACTAACCGGGTCCTAAATTAGAAAAGGAAAAAGACCTGCATTAACAAAGTCTTCCCTGACCTCAAGATGTCCAATTCAATCTGCAGTTAATGACATACATTTGAAGCTTTATGTAAGTTGGGGAAACACAGCAACAAATTTTGGCACAACAGTGAGACAAGCACTTAATTTGTTTTAACAATGTAAAAAAAAATGTCAATTATATCTAGGCTTGACCAGAGAGTATTTTTCTCCATCGATTTTCTTTAACTAGGCCATTGTTACTTCTGAATCCTAAGACCTATTGACCATCTGACCTGAGCCAAATGGCTCACATTAACCCTCATTTAAGCGCCTCAACCTAAAATCTTATTTCTTGTTTTCAGGTGATACTTCATTTCACTTTCTTCATAATTTCCTCTGCCATGTAACCCTGAGATATCTATTTGCTAATTTTATCCTCTAGATCATTCTAAATTTAATTGCACCACTCTTGGCGATCTACCTTCAGCTGCCAACGCCCTAAGCTATAAAATTCCTATCAAAATCTTCCCTGCTCATTTCAGCTGCCTTGATGCCCTCTTCTTGACCACGGTTTGGACCATCTGTCTTACTACTATCTCCTTATGGAGCTTGGCATACATTTTCATTTTGGAAATGCCTCTTTGAATCTCCTTGTGATCTTTTGACTTCTATTTATAAAACTCAATGAATCTTACAACCAGGAGCTGCGGTTTCTGTCATTACGAGATAAACGTCATCAGAATACCCTGCTCTTTTCTCAATTCTACCAAATGATCTTTTTGCATCCACCCAAGAGGACAGGCGCAGACAATGCATCATCCAAAATGTATATCTCCAACACTTCTGAATATTTAATTGCTATAATGGAATTCAGATTATGTCCACAAGTACCTCATGTCGCGCACAGAATTAGATGCAAGTGCTACCAAGCGGCCAAGACTAAATATTTTACAATCCAGGCAACCCTGATAACCATTTACAAATGTTTCATTTCTAATACTGTATTCAACCCATCGCTAAACCTTGATAATCACTGTAGATTTACAACATCTAGGGCAGCAATTATTTTTAAATTTGCTTTTTATCTTGGAACATTAGTCTGTAACTCCTCTGAAAATTCTCAATTAGTATGCTTGATAACTATGCAACTGAAATATATTTATTAAAGCATATTTACAAAGGAAGTTTATACAATTTTTTTCTAAAGAGCTTGTTGAAACCGCACTTGATGAAGTTCTCTCAGGGTCAATTACTGAGGCATTCAATTTACACAGCACAGCAGATATAGAACCAGTACCGGTCAATTCATCCCCTCATTCCTGCACTGACATTCAATAAATTAATGGCTGATACTTTTATTTCAGTATTACTTGCCTGCACCAACACCAAATTTCTTGAACCCTTTGGTGTCAAATATTTTATTGATTTCTGTCTTTAATGTACTTAGTGACTGAGCTTCCAAAGCTGGGGTTCCATGGACACCTGCTAAATGGTATTAGTCCATGGCATAAAAAGGTTGGGATGACTGCTTCAGAACCTTGATGGGGAGAAAAACCCTCAAACTTAATTAACAACTGCATGAAGAACTTTCTTCTCATTTACATCCTTATTCTGAGTCTGCCAAACCTGGTTCTAAGCATCCTAACCAGACCAGTAAAACCTCAAACTACAACCACCCTTCAAGACTCTCATAAAAAGTTTAAGTATTTCAATGACATCAACTTTCATTCCTCTATAAAGTTTCAGTCTGCTTGATCTCTCCCCATACAGCAAGCTTGTGCTCCCAGAAATCAGTCTGCTGCACTCTATTACAAGTATATAGGACTATGGAAAACCAGAACTTCATTTAACGTTCCAGGCCCAGTCTCTCCATAGCCCTATATTGTTGGAGCAAGATATCACTACTCCTGAATTCAAGAGTCAGGGTCCCAAACAGGCCTTCAAGGTGAGGCAGTGCTTCAACTGCAAATCTGCTGGGGTCATCTATTGTATCCGCTGTCCCTGATGCAGCCTCCTCTACTTTGGTGAGACCTGTGGTAAACTGGGGGAACCACTTTGTTGAGCACCTCCACTCCATCCGCCAAAAGTAGAACTTTCCGGTGAGCATACATTTTAATTTCAATTCCCATTCCTGTTCTGACATGTTGGTCCACGGCCTCCTCTTGATAAAGCCACCCTCAGGGTGAAGGAGCATCGCCTTATATTCCATCCAGGTAGCCTCCAACCTGATGACATGAATATTGTTTTTTCCTTCCGGTAAAAAACTGTTTCCCTTCCCCCCTCCTCTCTTTTTCTATTCAGCACTCTGGCCTCTTAACCTCTTCATGCCAGCCTATCACCTCCCCCTGCATCCCCTCCTCCTTCCCTTTCTGCAATGGTTCACTCTCCTCTCCTATCAGATTCCTTCCTCTCCAGTCCTTTAGCTTTCCCACCCACCCGGCTTCACCTGTCACCTTCTAGCTATCTTCCTTCCACTCCCCCCAACCTTTTTATTCCGGCATCTTCCTCCTTCCTTTCCAGACCTGAAGAAGGTTCTCGGCCAGAAACATCAACTGTTTGTTCATTTCCACAGAAGCTGCCTAATCAACTGAGTTCCTCCAGCATTTTGTGAAAGTTGTCTTGTATTCAAATCCTCTGTACCACTTATCTTCATGTACACTTGCTGTGCTGGGATATTAACCATTAATGCATTATGTACAAAGACTATGATGTCCCTCTTAACACCTACCCCTTTCAATCTTTCAACATTTTTAAAAAAAGGTTTTAATATTTTTACCAAACTGGATGACCTCAGGTATTTCCATATTACATTCCTATCTGCCAGTCACTTAACCCGTAAATATGCTTCTGAGGCTTCTCTGTATCCTCCTCATAGCCCACACTGCCAGGAAGCTTTGATTCACCAGTAAACTGAGGTACATCAATTCCCACATCCAAATCAAAGATGAAGATTACAGTAAATCTTCTACAAGTACATTTTAAAAAATGTTTACCATGTGGTTTACATACTGTTTACTTTTATTGTAGTACTAACACAGGTCAATAATATTTAAAGCAATTAACATTATCTGATCGAGTGATGTACTGATAGAGAAAGAACCTCTTTTGAATATGTGGAATTTATTGAATTATTTCTCATTCATAGAACTGGATGGCGCAGTGCAATGACATATCATCAAACTATAGAGCAGATTCCGAAAGCACAGCTCAATTTATACAGCAGCCTGTGTTTCACTTAGACTATTTGACCAAGTGCCATGCTGCATAATCATCCTGTACCACAGTCCGGACAAATGAACAACATTCTTAGAGCTAATCCAACTCTCGGCATTGTATGGACACTAATGAGCTAAACATACGAGTTAGGAATAGAATTACAAAAAACATCACAACCAACTTCTTGTTTTTCAGTGGTAGCTTATGGGGAATGAAGAATATTATTGAAAGGAAATTTATGCATTATTTTTATTTTTAATATGTAAGAAATAAGTAATGTGCTTCATGCAAGGATTCACAATAAATTACCCATTAATGCACAATATATTACCAATTGAACATAATTTGAAAATGAATTACTCTGACAAAGCAGCAAATGATAGCTTATTCTTTACAATGCATTCGCAACATGTGTTTCTTCAAGGTGCAGTTCAGAAATATGGTAAATAACTTGTATACACAGAATGTTACACATTAATTCAACACTACTTTCTTTCACTTATCATCAACATTCTGCTTAAACAGAAAGGTAACAATCCTAGGTCCAACCGATACTTCAGAACTCAGCACTGCTCAGAGGCAAACACCAGGAAATCTGCAGATGCTGGAGTTTCAAGCAACACACACAAAATGCTGGTGGAACATAGCAGGCCAGGCAGCATCTACAGGAAGAAGCACTGTCGACGTTTCGGGCCGAGACCCTTCGTCAGGACTGAGGTCACTAGGGTTGGCAGAGCAAAAATCTAAATCTAATCAGGGTCCTGAAGAAGGGTCTCGGCCTGAAATGTTGACTGTTTATTCATTTTCATAGATGCTGCCTGACCTGGTGAGTTCCTCCAGCGTTTTGTGTGTGTTGCTGCATCTGCAGGCTTTCTTGTGAAACAAATTCTCAATCCTGCTTTTGTAAAAGAACATTAATTTCACCTCAAAAATTCAGCAAGCCAGTAGCAACCTAGGGCTCGTTGGTTTTGAATCAAGTCCAAAAATGCAATAGAGAAAGACATGAAGAAAGACCTATCCTTCACATAATATCTTTTATTATCCAAGGAAGTGCCAAGCTGCTTTACAAAGGATTAAACATACCTGAAAGTGTAGCCACTGTTGTAATGCAGGAAATGTGACAACAGAATTCATACAACAAAGAGCAAAGAGACAATGAGCAGATAATTTTAAAAATGATGTAAATACACACCAAATAAGGCAACAGCCAGAGACTCAAACTGGTTTGAAGTGTCAAACTGTCTAATGTTCTAATGAAAAGAATCACCATTTGAAACAGTACAGAATCACTCCCACAGATGGATTTCAGTTTTTACTTCGATTGCCCAAGGTTGTCATAGCTAGGGGAGGTAGTGGGGATACGCTTCCAATGGCATGCATCTCAAAAAGCCTCTGACAACCAAGTCCAGCTTCTGGCCTTCACGTGTGGCTTAACTACTAATTCTGGCGGAACCGTTTCTACTGACAGGGGAAGGGGCAAAGGTGGGTTACTAGCACCTTAAAACCAGTTGCTTCGGGCAGATGAGGCTCGTCAGCCGTGGTTGGCAACTCATCTCGGAGATGGAAAATTCTGATCTCAAACCTTACGCACTCATGGGATCCGAGGAAAGGACCGGAGCTGGAGACTCAATGTTGAGTTCAATGCTGACTGGCCACTCCTGTGACACTGCTGGTGCCAAACTGTATCAGTCTCTGCCATTCCTTTGGGTTCATCAGCCACATGGAGAAAGAGAGCCTGCTGTATGGGCAACAGTATGCTCTCCATATCGTACTTCCCTGGCTTGCGTTTCTCATAAACAGCTAGGACGCAACATCCATGGTCGATCTTAACCAACAGAGGGCCACAATACGATATTATTTTATACTTCTGGAATATACAGCTTTTTGCTTGATTGTCAATGAACAGTTAATTCCCTTCACTGGGGTTAATTGAGGAATTAATACTATCCACAGCATTGGACTTCATATAGTGCCAGAGGACATTTATATTCATTTGGAAGGGCAGGTGAGATCTTACATCACCTTCCAAAGAAGCACCTCTAATACTACTACAGTGGAGTGAGATTGTGTTCAGGTCTCTCAAGTAGGACTTCAGCACACACATTCTGATTCACTAATAAAGTACTGAATCGATACTTATAAATGTGGCTTCTGCCAGCAAAACTGCTTCTAAAACAATTACGATTTATTTAGAAACAGAAATAAAAATTCAAAGCAGGCCCAACAACACCACAATTGTGCAAATTGGTTTCCTGTAATGTCATGCTTAAACAAGCATCCTGATTATCAAGAAAATTGCCAATTAAGTATCAATGATTTGACAAAATTATTAATCCCAATTTTATTGATGCCACGAGCTCAAATGTAATTAAGTAAAAAATACATTTAAAATTAATCATTGATTTACTATTCTACAAATTCATTGAAATGCACTGTTGCTGTACTGCTGTATGACAAAGAACACAACAATTAAAGGCCAGACTGCAACAGCATAGGTTGTTCTCTCACTTGTACTATATTCACACTAAAAATCGAGCGAAAACTTACATTGATTTTTTTTTAAGGATTTATTTTTAATTTAATGATATCTACGCATTTTTGCTGGATATATGATATCTAATTATATCACTGGGTTTACACATTTTGAGGGCAAAATCACAATTCGCACAATATTCACACGTTTGAGGCAGAGTTATTACTTTCACTGGCATTTACTAATGTGCCGATAGCACTACTGACAAGCGGAGGTGAACTGTGCACCAGTTATAAAAAATACTACAGATAAGTTAGTCTGGGATCAGCTCTAGACAACTGTAGTCACTTCAGTTGACATTGGTGTTCTTTAATTTGATCCTGACATTAATGATTAAGTAACCATATCAAAATGTGAAGGCAACACATTATAGATTATATGACTACTGTACTTCACATATTCAAATTGGATTAAAGTTTATATTTGAATATGCAGTTCTTGTTGAGCTGGGATCTGGGCTCATTAGTTCTATATATGACCAAGCTCTGACGCACCATAATGTTTTCAAAGAAATAGTCATATAGAGGCTAGGCCCCTAAACAACACTTGTGTATATTGTAACTGTATATATAAAGCAAAGGGTAATACTTAATGATTGTAAGGAACAGTAAACTGAAGACCTCTCTCTGCATCTTCTGCAAATTATAAGGATCTTCCTGAAGACTTAATTTCACAAAAAATGCAACATTTCTGGCAAGCACTGTCCAGGAGTGAAACAGAGCTTGCATATTTTTTTCATGATCAATTTTCACAGCAATTTTTCAGAAAATATCCATCTATTTTCCTTCTTTTCAAAGTTAATTTACCCAACTGCTAAAAGTTCTTTCTCTCACAAATGCTGTCACACATTATGTAACAGCAATGGCCTAGCTGAATAAAGCCCAGGGAAGTCCATGTGCAGCTTTCCTCCTCACGCTTAACTGAAAACAGAATTCTGGGTCATTCTGCTGAGAGAGAGATTTGAATTTGCAATATAGTTTCCTAAGGCCTCTCTAAAAACAGTGAAAGCTCTTCACTTAAACTTTCCCAGTTGTTCGTGATAAGCCCATGTGATCCCACAATGGTCAATTGAATGGTCAATTAACTACATTTTGAAACTCCTGCTTAAAACATGAATTTCATCTTTAAAAAAAAAACAACTATACTTCTTGCAGTAATACCATGGGACTGCATAAGTAGACAGACGAGCTTGAGACTAATTTTTCATCAAAAGTATAATGGTACTTCAGACTTAAAGCCCTAACTACGGTAGATTGTCAGCCCTGCTGCATTCCAAGCCCCACAAAAACTTCAAATAAACCAATTCCACTATCAACTGTAACAACTAGTCTTTGCAGCCCTTAAGCGTCTGTGGTGCTTTGGACTTGGTTTTTAGATCAGAAAAAAAAAGTGATGTACGAGTTTAACAAAGACTGTCACAGTCTTACACACCACCCGGCCCCATTCATGTTCACTTTTCCCGCTGGACTGTTCCAAATCCGGATAACTTGGACGATACAAAAACAAAAAAAAATGTACTCCACTGTTCAGGGGGTTTCTCCGGGAAGAAAAAAAATTAAGGACACTGACCTTTCTTCAAAGCACCAAAAATAATCAATAATCACTATACCTCCAGTTCCTCTCCCCATACACGCTGCCAGATCTTTTCGTATTTAAAATGTTTTTTATCCTTATTTCCAACACATGCGGCATTTTACTTTGTGACAAATAGTTTTAACCCATGCCAAGCTCGGCCAACTTCTCAAAACTGACTTTGCATTCACATTCCACACATGAGCGTCGTTACTGTTGAGAACCAAAAACGCAGAGCTCCGGAATTGAATCCCGTGTCAAGGTGTCAAGCCAGTTTAACAGTCGGAATTACGTTTCAGATCTGAGTTAGTGAGGAGAATCTGGGGACTACATTAACTCTAAAACATCTGAATTGTTGATATACACACGATACCTCAAGCGCCTCGGTACAAACTACGCGCCACTGTTGGTGAAAGGACAAAGGGAGTGAGATGAATTACAGTTTCACACACAGAACAACATCTCCCCTTTCTGTCAGCTTATTTGCGGGGGAGGGAAGGGTTCAATCCAGTCTGTCACACTCAGCTGCTCGGCTCATGTAATGCCCCTCGGAGAGAGTTCCTTTGACAACGAGCAGACAAACTACTCTGCACCCGTCACCACTCCGGCAACACATTTCGGACTGTCACAGGGTAGCAACGGGACCGTTTCTCTCCGTCCAGTGCCCGATCTGAAAGTGCGCATCCTACTGACAACAGACCTGGCAAGCCCGAGTTGCTGCTGGGTGGCGATCCCAGCTCCGGCTGCACCACGGTCGGGCTGAGACCCTGCAGCCGGCGCCGGTGGGGGAACGGGGAGCGGACAACTCAGGCTGCAAACCCGCAGCTCCGGCTGCTCATTCCTGAAGACTGAGAGAGGGGGCGAGTATGAGAGGAATCCCACCAGCGTGCGAAACCCCAGGCCTGCTTAAATACTATGATCAAAAGAGTACAGAGAGAAGAAACAGACCATCTCCACCAACACCCCCTCCCACACCACACACACGCAAACTCAGCGCCTAACCTCCCCCAACTCAGCCCATACTGTTTAAAAACAAGAGGTAGACTTACATCTTCAAACAAGGATCCAACATTGGCTGTTATCAGCAAGACTCCGGTGCCCTGTGCAGGCGTTTTCACCGCCATAATCTGCGGGTGTGAGCACACCTTGTTTCTTGTCAGCAGAAGGGGCTGTCAGAGTCGCTCAGGCTGCTCCCCCGCACTGTTTATATCCCGTGCTCACGCCGTGATCACTGCGCCTTCATTCATTCGCAGCGCCGCTCTCTCTTTCTCTCTCTCTCTCTCTCTCTCTCTTCTCTATCGCTCTCTCTCTCTCTCTCTCTCTCTCTCTCTCTCTCTCTCTCTGGCTGTGTGTCTCCGGCTCCAGCTCTCGCTGCCCCAGGGGCTCTGCTCAGTGCTCGCCGCTGCCTTCGCTCATTCTCAGCCTCTCGCCAACAACTAGAAACTTTCTTCGCCTTCCCTCCCCGCCGCCTCTCAACACAAGCCTTCGATCGCTCTGTTTCCAAACATTTCACTCTCTCCGCGATCTTTGCCTCGGCTCTTTTTTTCGGGCAATCTGTCGCCCAGGAAACATTGCGTGAAATTGACTCGTAAGGCATGAATTTTTTTTTCTAAACTGTCTTGACGTCAGTTACCAGATGAAAACGATCTCGCTCTTAAAAGGGCGCTGTCTCAGTTGTCAGTGGGGCCCATCTACAAGCCGCTCCGCTAAAAGGAAGCATAAACCGGGTCGGGTCGGGTCGGGGGGTGGGACGGGGACGGGATTTAAAACTGATGCAAGACCGTGAAAAAAGTAAAGCAAGAAATAAGATGATGGCAAGTGATCTATGTTTATTCTAATTTCTGCACCGTGAATTCAACCTCAGTTTAGTCGATGTGGTATTTGACTCTCGACATGACATCACCGATTGCACTTGGAGAAGTATTTCGAGGGCTCTAAAACGCTCTGGGACGCTCTGAGGTTGGGAAAGATGCAAAAGCCTCAAATTGCAGCAAGATTCAGTCCGGATTTTCCTATGCGACTGGCATGGTAATCAGCAAAGGCAAATTTTATAATCCCTTCATCTTCCTATCTGCAATCCCTTCTCTTCTCAAAATTACTCCTTACTTTTTGCAAACAACTGATCCATTTCTAATCTGCCTCATATCTCTAAAATCCCTGAACATGTTCTAATTTAACATTTCCAGCATCTGCAGATTTTCTCTTGTTTGTACTTTAACATATTGGCACCGCTGCTTTGAATTTTTTTGATCAGGTTTTCACCTTCTTGTGGGTGTTGAAGTGGTTTTTTTTTTAGCAAATTCATTAATAAGTGGTGTGACAATCTAATACAAGAGCCATGGTTTGCAGATGTTTTGTGAAAAGCCCACTGTTACAACTTCAGAGATCATTCAGAGCTCAGTGTTAACTCAGTGACTTGAGAATGTACTTCACTTGGTCCTTGATTGGAGACAATGGAAATTAAAGATTAATTCCACTCCAGCAGCAAATCGTTGTATGTGTAGGAAGCCACCGAGACAAAATTTGCAAAGTAGGTTGGAGCAGCATCACAGACTTGCTGCCTTCACTGATGTATCCATTGGTTAGAATCACAACTTGCATTGTCATCAAGTAACTGGTGAAAAGATTCTGGAAAACATGAATCACCTCAAACATTAATGAAGAAATACACCATGATATCAGTGCACCAGGTCAGCCTTTGACCGTCTAAGGGAAAGAATTTTCACAGATCTGCTGTAACTCATGGTCGAACAAACACCATTCCTTATACCTCAGCGACATGGGCTAACCACTATGTCAAAATGCTGGAGAGGTAGCACAAACTCTGTCTTTACAAAATCCTCCATATCGATTGGCAGGCTGAACAAGTTAAAGTCAATCTTCTCCCCCAAGTCAATATTCTCAGTTTTAAGGCTCTAATTGGCTCCAGTGGGCCAACCACTTCGCTCAAACGCCCTTCAATAACCTCCCAAGGTACGGTAGGTACTCTAGTCCAAGTTCAGTCACAACAAGGGATTACTGGAGAACAAAGGAAAAAAGCTTCAAGGATATTCTCAAAGTCCATTTGAAAATGTGTAGCCTCCCTTACCAACTTGAGAGTCTCTGGCCTGTGACTGATCTAAATGGAGTAGAGACATCAGAGAAGGCATTACAATTGCAGATAGTTTCATCAGAAGCATGAAGAAGCCCAATAAAAATGGTGAAAGGAATCGAATACCTCACATACTTCCTTTACACCCATTGAGCATCTTCTGTCCTACCCGTGGCAGAGCCTACAGAACTCACATTGAATCCATCAGCTATCTCTTAGCTGAAAGTGAAGTAAATCATCCTAGTTCCAGGGGATTACATAAGAACTGAACAACCGCATCTAATCTTCCTCATCTGTATCTACTTGTATGTAGCCAGCATCATGGTTAATCACATCAGCCTCGTTCATTGCCACCAATTAGCATTCAGTTATATGGAATTGCAAACCCTGGTTCCATTGGCGGGAAAATGACATATATACTCTGGCCATTTTATTAGATACATATACACCTGCTCGTTAATGCATGCAGCCAATCATTTAGCAGCAACTCAATGCACAAAAAGCACGCAGAATTGGTCAAGAGGCGTTGTTCAGACCAAACATCAGATTGGGGAAGAAATGTGGTCTAAGTGACATTGACTGTGGAATTATTGTTGGTGCCAGATGGGATGGTTTGAGTATCTCAGAAACTGCTGATTTCCTGGGATTTCCACACAAAACAGTGTCTAGAGTTTACAGAGAATCGTGCGAGAAACAAAACATCGGGTGGCTGTTTTGGGTGAATATCACAGTTAGGAATGAAAACACCTTGTTAATGAGAGAGATCAGAGCAGAATAGCCAGACTGTTTCAAGCTGACAGGAAAACAACAATAACTCAAATAACCACAAATTATGCAGAAGAGAATCTCTGAATGCACAAAATGTCAAACCATGAAGTGTATGGGCTTCAGCAGCAGAAGACCATGAACATACACTCTGTGGCTACTTTATTAAGTACAGGGGTTACTGAATAAAATGGCCACCGAGTGTATAATCTAGATTATGAGAGTCTTCAATCCTCTGAGGTGCAAAGGATCCAATGATCTTAGAGCATCACTTAAAAAAGGCTCGGATACAAGTACTGAAATTAATTGGGGAAAGTTAACAGAGTTTTACTGTTATTACTTTGGTGAGTTGAACACAAGGTAAGGAGGTTATACATCAGCACTGTAGGACAGTGGTGAGAATACTCTAGACTACTGTGTATAGTAGTTATCTTTGTGTTTAAGAAAGAATGGTGCTATACTGGAAACAATTCAGAGAAGATTTACTAAAATAATATTCACTGCTACTGGAGGAAGGAATCTGCATGTGACATCTCTTTCTCTCTCCCTCTTTGCTCACTGCTTCCGGAGGAAGGTCCTTGCATTTGAATGATCTCCCTCCCCCTCTCACTTGACGCTGCTGGAGGATGTTGTTGGAGGCCTAGGTCTGGGGCAAAATTTAATTGATATGCTTTGTGGATTGGACTCGGTAGTTCATGTTATGATGTGTTTCTGGTTTCTGGTCATTCCTTTTCTTGTTGATATTTATGGCAATTTTGATGGGGCAACCTGCAGATAATCAACAACACAGCGCAGATTGAACTGAATATGCCTGGACTCTTCCATTAACTTTGTGGGTTGGTGTTTTATATACTGTTTTTTTGCCATTTGCACGTGGGTGGGGAGTTGATATTTTTCTTTATACAGGTTCCATAGTCTTCTTTTATTTCATGGATATCTGTGGGAAGATGAATCTCAGGGTTGAATACTACATACATGCTTATAAGATAAATGTATTTGAATCTTTGGAATTGATGGTTTTCTTATGAGGAATGCCCAGACAAGCTAATTCTCAATTATCCAGAATTTTGAAGCATGAAAAACTGTGTAAACTCATGAGAGGTCTTGATTGGATGGGTGTGGAGAGAATGCTTCCTATTGGGGGAAAACATATCAAAAATGAACGCCTGTAAAAACAAATGAGAGAATATTTTTGCTCTCAGGGAGTCAAAATGTTTGGAATTCTCTTCTTCAGAGTGGTGAAAGCCAAGTCATTGAGTACTTTTAAGGCAGAGGTAAACAGATCGATATTTACTCAATCTAACTTTCACAAAGGGATGAAAGGTTACCGCAGGTACAAGGGACTGCGGAATCTGGGTTACAATCAGGCTAGCTGAATCAGGTTTTAGGAGCCAGCTCTGATTCTAAGTAATATGTTCATGACTATACCAAATCAGAGAATCACCTGTGACAACTTGTCTTCCTGTACCCATTCCATTACTTGTTGCATCTTCAAAGTTCTATCCTTGGCCTTCACCCCGTATGCCACTTCTAAGCAACATCATCCAAAACCACAGTTCAACTTGTATGCACATGTTATTGATACCCACCCCAAAATCCCTCCTAGTGCAGAGCCATGGGTCATGTGATACCATCAGAAGGGGAATTTTACCCTCCTGGTTCAGACCCAATGGTGAGGAGACCCTCTGCTCTGCACCTGCCATGCAATTCACTCTACAACCCCTACCCCCAAGTGTCATATCTATTCTATGCTGGTCCAAACAATGAAACAATTTCCCTGCATCCACCTCACAATCTGAAAGTGCCAGATCATAGATCATGGCCTGGTCAGCAACAGCCATGTCCCGTGAATGAATAACAGACATTATTTTTTTTACGATATGGCCACTTTGATTCCCTGAAGACATCTTGCCCTTCTCCCTGGTGTTTCACTGTCCATGCCTTTGACCCAGTCATAGATCTCATCTTTGTTCTCTCTCGCCGCTTTTTTGTTTGCACCTCATAATTAGTTTTATATTTACCATGTTCCTATCAAATGAAAGGTCACCAAATGGAAAACTAATTGTTTCTCACTTCATAGTTACTGCTTGGCCTTGGTCTCAATAGCATCCGTTTTTATTTCAGACTTTCCAGTCCTTCTGTATTTTACATTTAATTGAGAAACATGACGAAGTATTCCAGCAACGAACTTCACCCAGAATCTGTTTGGAATTAAGCCTTGATATCATATCTAACCCCTAATAATGTCCAGACCACCTAACCATTTATTTACTCTTACCACCTTTCTCAATCTTTTACTTGACTCTGATGTTTACCTTTGGCCCAACTGAAATCAACATCCACACCTTATTACCTCATGACTAGGCTATATCTGCAAGATTCTGTATGACCTTCTTTGACCATCCTTTGTAAGCTTGAGGACATCCTAATATGGTTGCCCACATTCCTAATCCACACACAACCCATCCTCATATCAGCCCCAGTGCTTGGTTTCCAATAAAGCAACATCTTGATTTAAAAGTGCTTACACCTTTTTCCAAGTCCCTCCATTGTCCTATATCCCCCTATCTTTATAGTACCTCCGAACGTTTAAATGCCCTGTAATTCTTGAACTCTAGTTTTCCTTCTAACCTAGATTCAGTCACTTCACAAAATCAACATTTTTAAAAATTCTCAGCCCAGCCCTCTCTTAATCCCTCCACCTCTCTAACTCTCCTCTTTAAAGACACTCTTCTTTTATCAGGCTTTTCATCATTTGCCCTGATATCTCTTCAGTTCCAGTGAAGAGCCTTAATATATTTAGGCGACTGTCAGATATTTTAATGAAACATCACCTTTGCTTTTGTCTTCACAGCTACTACTTGACTTCTCCTATTTTCTCCTTAGAAGCCAGCTGATGTTTTGACACTTTCCACCATCTTCTGTTTTATTTCAGATTTCCGGTACCTGCATGTATTTCTTTTAAACTCATTAATCCCACTTTGAAGATATTTACTGTCTTGGTATTACACAACCTGCTGCTTGTACCTAGCCTGCAAAATAAAATTCCAAGTAATTCCACTGTCCTGTTCTTTCAACATTGGGTAGATGTTGTTCTTTCTTCCAGTATTTTCCCAGTTATTTGTTAAAAATTACTGGTGAATCTGCCACTTTTTTTCTCCATTCCTGACTTTAACATGAACCCTCATGACCTTTGACTTGGAGATTGTGTAGATGCAACAGGATTGAGGTTAATGATTCACTAATGTTTAAGAGGATCAGAACATCTCCTGATTTGGAATAAACCTAAATTCTGCCTATGGAAGAATGGAAAATTACCCCATCCTATAGGCTGAGTCTCAGAAACAGGAACCAGTCCCAGGGTGGGGTGTTTTTGCAGCCAAATGGGGATTTTTATGAAATTTCAAAAGAACGAGTTCTTTTCTCCCGCTTTCACAAAGGCAAAGGTTTTAAAATGTATTGGCCACTTTAGGAAAGATTTACAGAGGTCCCATTTAAGAACCACTGACCAGGCAACCTGCAATATTTTATGGATGGCGGGATTTTCCAAAGCAAAACGTACTTCTGGGTTCCAGTTTCAAAGACCTTTCACCCAATGTTCAGTGGAGAAAGGGTGGGCATCTTTTGAAAATCTCTTTGTAACCAGCATCTAGGTTGTACACTTCACACTATCTTGCTCCCATGGATCAATCCTTTTCCCAAATCTAATATTCTCAGTGTTCCTCCTGCTGTTGCTCCTGGCAATCCCAGGGAAGTTGGTTCACTGAAAGATCATGTGTCATTAATTATGCTTTGTAAAATACATGACAGAAGGCTGCGGCAATGCCCATGTCCTTGTTTACACCATGGGGGATAACTCAAATTATACACTTGAGATTGGAAGCTCACCATTTAAGGATTTTCAGCCATTGGCTGCATTTGTGTATTCTGTACTACATATTGTTGTAATTTAACTCAAGTACTTTTAGATGTCAAAAATAGCATAAGCCCATAAAGGGCAGGGACTCGCAAATGCCATTGACTAGCAAAGTTAGCTCCATGGCATTTAATTTAAGTCTCCACCACTGGAAACACCACACTTTGATCTTGAGTAGTCTTTACAATTATGTAATGCATTCCTGCTAATAATGTGTAAATTGCTAAAATGAAACATAAAATTAGGTAATTCATTAAGGAAGCTATGGAGCGTTGGTACAATTACATCAGATGGCAATTTGCATCACATTAAAGTAAGCATCGAGATAAAAAGGAAGCATTTAAGAATCAAGTTTAGAATTGGGACCAAAAAATAGTAATAAATAGTAGTTTACTCCATGTTGACTGAGCCATGCAGATGCTTTAGTTACAAATCAATTTCTAGTTTTCAATGTTGAACCTGGTGGCTTGGAATGAATAGCCAGAGAGGATCCACCAGGATACTGGCTGTCTTTGACTGCTTCAGATGCAAGGAGAGACTGGATTGACTGGGATTGTTTCCTTGGAGTGCAGAAGATCATGTCAGACCTGATTACGGTGTACAAAATAATGTGTAGCAGAGATAGTGTTGGTAGTAGGTAACTTCCCCCCCCCCCCCCCCACTGCAGAGGTATCTACAACTGGAGGGCAGTGGTTTATAGTAATGGGTAAAAGATTTCAAATGAGTGCTGGAGACAGGTACAAAGTACCTAGATGAGCACTTCAATCTTCAAGGCATTGAGCGTTACAAACTGATTGCTGGTAAATGGGATTAGTATAGCAGGGTATTTCATGCTCACCATGGACAGAGGAGTTTGAGGAGACGTGGTATGCCACCAAACTCTCGCAAGGTTTTACAGATGAATAGCCAGAGAGGATCCACCAGGATACTGGCTGTCTTTGAGTGCTTCAGATGTGAGGAGAGACTGGATTGACTGGGATTGTTTCCTTGGAGTGCAGAAGATCGTGTCGGACCTGATTAAGGTGTACAAAATAACGTGGAGCATTCTAACTGGTTGCATCACCATCTGGTATGGAGGGGCCAGTGCACAGGATTACAGAAAGCTGCAGAAATTTGTAAACTCAGCCAATTCCAACATGGGCACTAGCCTCCCCAGTGTTGAGGACATCTTCAAAAGGCAAGCCTCAAAAGGGCAGCATCTATCATTAAGGACCCTGATCAACCAGAGCATGCCATCTTCTCATTTTTGCCATCAAGGAGGAGGCACAGGAACATGAAGACACACACCTAACATTTCAGGAACAGTTTCTTCCTCTCCACCATCACATTTCTGAATGGACAATGAACCCACGTACACTATCTCACTTTTTGTCTTTCTTTTTACACTACTAATATAATTTAATTTTCTATATATTTCTTACTGTAATTTATAGCTTCTTTGTTTTAGTTTGTATTGCTACATAATGCTGCTGCAAAACATAATTCTCAGCATACACTATGCCAGCAATAGTAGACTTGATTCTGTCTCTGAAGGACATATATAACTTCATAGTTCTAGTGGTCACAGTAGGAGAGTAGTACATTGCTTTCAGTTTTGACATGCATGAAAGGAAGCAGAAAACCATTGCCCAAGTGTTGATGCAATTCTTCACATCTTTTGATCTTGATGGTATCTCTGTCTCTAGTGATCTGGAGGGCAGGTCTGAACTTAGCATCAAACTGTGTCTGAGTAGCTACTGGAAGAGTACATATTGATAAGAATGTGCCCTAGAAGGTTACAGGGAAAATGCAATACATGGAGATGGCAATAATGATGGGTCGTAGTAGTGCGGCCAAGGAAGAATTTGAAAACAAGTTTGATCATTTTTAAGTCAAATTATTGTTTGAATGGGAGCAAATTTGGAGCAGGAAGCATCAGCCTACTGGGTGTAAGGACAGGGGCAGTAGAAGTTTTGGTCGGCTTTTCCTTTATTGAGAATACAACAAGGGAAAACAGCAAAACTGCTTTGGAATAGATTAATCTGGAAGTGGCAGGGGTATGTGTTAAGGTTTGACTGAGGTAGGGACAGCTTTGGCTGATGCTATTGAATTGTAAATAAGAGATCTTAGTGGATTGTATGCTATTGGTTGCAGAAGAATGATTCAGATTCAGAATGCAGCTTAGAAAGTTTATGGCTAGGAAATAGAATCAGTAATGGGAAATGGCTTCCATCCTCTAGGGACGTCAGTGGAGAGGCACTGGAGAAGAATGCTGTGATCAACAGCTGCTAGTATGTCAAGAAGGAACAGATTGCCTTAGACACATTCAAATAAGTCCTGTGCAAGTGTTGTGTGATGAGATGTATTCAAAGAATTTGGAGGAAATTCTGAAGAATTGGGAGACAAAAGTATATTCAAGGATTTTGTGGAGGGAAATAGGGTTAAGAAGAGAGGCAAGTACAGAGTCTCCAGACTTACTCCTTAAAAGGAGAAGAAGATGATGCCTTGTGTGTGAGAGAGAGACAGAGACACAGTCAGAGAGATGTGGGGACCAGAAGGAAAAATCAGCAGTCAGTAGTTTACTTAGAATTGGGTCAAAGCTCTTGATAAGTCTGAAGGGCTTAGGATGAGTTCAGAAGCTAGGAGCTCCAAAGAACTTGAACTGCTAAGCTAGAAAGAAAGTGGGAACCTACACTCTCAGCTGAGCTGATGGTCAGAGTTGTTATAAGTAATTATACAAGCTTCTTGTTGGAAGTAAAATTGGAGTGATTAGAGTGGTAGATTATAGGGGAGGAATAAACCAAGATCAATCACACCTGTTTTATCAAGGTTACCTGAAGTGATCTTTACTAAACTGATCAAGTCATTCCATTCCATTATGAGGTCATAGTCACACCAGGCTGTGAAAGGAATGTTCTATAATTATGCAAAGATTATTTATCAGAAACCAACTAGTTATTTATTCAAAATTATAAGATCAGAGATGAGACAATATGGTTCCATCACTAAGATCTCATCCATCTCCTGGCCAAGAAATCAGACTGCAACCGAATTATCAAGTAAATACTCACACTTCTTGGGGGAAAATAAGGGCAATCATGCTTTCTCAGGGCAGTAGTTGCCATATTTGGAAATGTATGCAGACATTGGAGGTTTTAGAAGAAGTGAGAACATTGGCATCAGTTCTCTGTGAGAATTTAATAAGGGAATAATACTCTGCAAAATTCAGGTGAAAGATTTTGTGTTTTGACGTTAAAAATGGAAATATAATTAAACACTGATAATCCAGCATTCAAATGTTTAGAAATCCTGACGGTTTGATATTTAACACATTCATTAGTGCAGAGTGTGAGCAAGAGGTCCAGAGGAAGGGAAGGTATACAACTGGGGTTAGTGTTGGGGTTGGTAACACAGGAACATGGGAATATTGTGCTAGGATCCAGAGTATCTGAGTGTTTCAGGACAAGCTGAAATTTACCAAATGAAACTCACTGCATTCTCTTTGCTGCTCCCTTTGAACTCACACTTTTAAAAAAGTTAGATTATGGTGTTTTGAGGTTTTCAATAAGATTAGGATCCAATTGTCTGGATGATCTACCAGTACAACACCATCAGGGTCCTGAAGGTGCCAGATTATCAGAGTTTTATTGTGCTTTTATCAGGTTGTAGCTAAAATATTCCTGTAGTCATGTTCCATATTGATTCATTGCCACCTTCTTTTTAACAAATTTATATTACAGGCCATTGACAAAAGCTTCTAAAGTCGGCACTGGAAATTATTCTCCTCTGTGACATTCCATGTCAGCCAAAAGAAATTACTGTACTGGATTTTTACCGCTTGCTTTTTTTTTGTTTTAACTATTGGGAGTTGAAAGCTTGCTTGGAAAAATAGGTTTTAATATTTTTTCATCAGTAGCAGGTATGTACACGATAGGTGTCAATCATGTTTTCACACATTTTGCTCTATGAATGACACATGTGGCTTTTAGAATTAGAATATTGTGTAGATAACAAGTTCAAGTTCAGTATATATTGTTCCTCCAGAGCATGGGTGCACAACACGATACATGTAACTCACACACATAACACACTCTGTACTAATGAGTGAGTTAAATATCAAACCATCAGGATTTCGAAGCATTTAAATGCTAGATTATCGGAGCTTTATATTCCTAATTTGTCATTGTTATTACTCCTTAAGGAAAAGTTTCTGTAACAGAATTTGCCTGTCACAAATGGACCAGCTTTAGAGCAAGTAATTGCCCAAGAAATTATATGACAAGGATTGCAAGCACTGGAGGGCTAAAAAAAAATCTATTACCCTTGATGAAATCCCTTAGGCACAGTTCATCCATTTACAATTCTCCAGGTTCCACAAAACAAAAAATGGAGAAGCACTATAATAGCCAATATTGAAAATATCCAAGTGTACTATTGTCTCTCTTTGAAAACATAGGTTGGTAAAAGTTTTCTATGCACTCAGTAGATCCTAAATTGATGTGAATTAACCCACTAATGATATGTGGTATGGCTGTAGGAAGATTCGGCAGGCAACATGATTTGAAACAGTAGAGGAACAATTATTAGACTGTGTGGAAGCTGATTTGACTTAGAGTAGTTCGAGGAGGTAGCAACTTTCATCATTCATACAGATGCTTTATTCACAAGTACATGACAGCTAATGTGAGCTTTCTTTGTACTCTGCCGGGAAATAGCTTCAGTACAGAAAGTGATCCTCTCATTTAGAATGTCTCATTGGATTTCTTTCATCAAGGTGTTAACTGTTTGGGTTAAATACTATAAATCATTTATAAGGTTTCTGCTGCAGTTTGATCCCTTTGACTGTACAACTTGACCAGTGTTTAGAAAATGATATTCTGTTTTGCCATCTTAGGTTTGTGACAGAGAACATTATCCCTCTGATTGATTTATCCAAGCCCTGGAGGAGATAAAAAATATAATTATTACTTTAAATTAAATTAAAAACATTCTTCACCAGAAATCCAAAGAAGACTTTAATGAGGGTGTAAAATCTGTGCTATGCTATAGTTCCAACTATTTAATGTATGTGAAAGGTTGGAAGCAGCTTTTAAATGTGTTTCCCAAGTAACGGCAATAACAGGGTGCTTCATCAACACACTGCAATTTCAGGGTGATGACTTGTTTAAATGGACCAGATATTAACATTTATGAAAGAAGCAATGTTCTTAAGTCTTTAATCACTTTGAATGGGGGAGCACAGCGGTACAGCAACACACCAAGTCCCAGGTTCAATTATGATATTGCATGCTTTCTGTGTGGAGTTTACATGTTCTCTCTGTGACCGTCCAGGTGTTCCCTTTGGCCTCTGGCTTCCTCCCAACAATATACTGCTGGGTTATAGAGTCACAGAGGACAAGGAACAGAAACAAGCCTCCTGGTCCATCTAGTCCATGCCAAAGTATTATTCTATCTAGTCCCATTGATCCACACCTAGACCATAGTCCTCTATACCCCTCCCATCCATGTACTTATCCAAACTTCTCTTAGTATTGCAATTGAACCTGCAGCCATCACTTCTGCTGGCACCACCTTCTGACAAAAAAAGATCCCTCCTGTCCAGGTACCCCTTAATTATTTCATCTCTCGCACTTAACCGATGACCTCTAGTTCTAGTCTCACTCATGTCATTAGAAAAAGCTTACTCGTACCTACCTTATCTATACCCTCATAATTTTGTATACCTTATTTTCAAATCTCCCCTCATTCTCCTATGCTCCAGGGAATAAAGTTTTAACCTAGCCAACCTTTCCCTACATCATTAATGGGTTAATTAGTTACTGTAAATTTCCCTAGTGTAAGAGAGTCTCTAGACAATCAAGAAGAAGTTGATGCAATGCGTGAGAGAAAAAATGTTAACAGGAAATAAATTGAGGAATCAAACAGAGAGAATGTTCCGGAAGCTGGCATAGACTCAATGAGTTGATTGGCTTCTGTTATGTCATAAGAAAGTATGAGATTAAAAGAAATATGAAATCAAGAATGCTGCAGAGTCCGTTTATACTTCCCCAGAAATTTAGATTTTGCTGTAGAGGATTATCATTGTGATTAAAAGTTGAGGCATGCAGTGGTTATTTTTTTATTGTTGAATATACTTAATTTTTCTAAACACAAATTTAAAAAAACTAAACAGAACCAAAAATGAAATCTAAAACACTTAAAACTTGCTTGAACCTGACAGTGTCAAATATAGTCATTGACTATATGAGGGGTGATTGATAAATTCCTGGCCTAAGGTAGAAGGAGTCAATTTTAGAAAACTTAGCACATTTATTTTTCAACATAGTCCCCTCCTACATTTACACACTTAGTTCAGCAGTCGTGGAGCATACGGATCTTGGACCTCCAGAAGGTGTCCACAGCAGGGGTGATTGATAAGTTCGTGGCCTAAGCTAGAAGGAGATGAGTTATACAGCTCTCGTTACACGTTCATGCAGTTCAACTCTGAGTGATCATGCAGAAAGTTTGAAGATAATAACTCATCAGGGGTAATTGGTAAGTTTGTGGCCTACGGCAGAAGGAGATGAGTTATACAGCTCTCGTTACATGCACATGCAGTTCAACTCTGAGTGATCATGCAGAAAGGTTGAAGTTAATAACTCATCAGGGTAATTGGTAAGTTTGTGGCCTATGGCAGAAGGAGATGAGTTATTAACTTCAAACTTTCTGCATAATCACTCAAAGAGTTGACCTGCATGAATGTGCATTTAACTAGTTCTGGTCCTGCCAGGGCCAGCCTTGTGTGGTTAACCATATTCCACTCAGATGTGGAAGGACAGCAGAAACTAACACTGACATGGCACCACACAGGATAAATCATGTTGTGTAACAAAAGAGAAATGTTACATTGTAGAAGGGGGAAAGATCTGAGCCAGGTGTACATAACCTTAGCCTATAAAGTGATCTGAGAGTGCTTGTTGTCATTGAAACATTCCTTAAACAATACATTTTAGGTTTCCGGACAAAGAATATTTTGTATTAACAAATTAAAATTCACAATGAAGTACTGTTTTACTAACCACAGGTAGTAATACAGTTAGTAGTAATCCTCACAGTAACTAATAGGTGAAAATAATCAGAATATAAGAATGAATACAGATAACCCAATGAACAAAATATAATCAGACTTTGCTTTGCGCTTTATATACTAATATACCTGTTATTTCTTTTGTAATTTTATACTTTAAAATGTTGGAGCAGCTGAATTGCTTCAGAACAGTATATTGAAACTGAAGTTCAGATAATGACTCAACAATCAGTGGTCACTGCTGCCTTCCTTTATATTTCACCAATTGCTCACCTCTGTTATCTCCCAAGAAGTGACTGAAGGTGGTTGCCATGCACTTAGAGCTATTAGCATCGAAATGGTTGATTGAAGATGACAGGTGATTCAATCGGAAAATTCAGCCAAAATTGGGCAGGAACACTGCAGACACCCTGTGGTGCAGACAATTACAGCAAATTGTCAGAAGAGAAGGATTCATTTTTAGGATAAAGGAAAAATAGTGGAAGAGTGGGACATGTCTGAGCTAAGTGCTGAAAGGGCAGGAAATGGCATTGTCTGCTGTGTGTGCATTTAGGTTCTCATTATTTCGGCAGTGTAATAAGAGTACCAGAAATCAGCTTATTGCAATGGGTTTAACTGACAAAACCTTGCTCCCTTTATTTGCAGAAGAAATTTTAGCAACTAAAATCACCCCTTAGTTAACCAGAAAATAAAATGGGTTTTGCTGTGCTTTCAATGAAAATTGCGCAGTAACCCATTTTGTGTATTTCTTTCTGATCACATTGTTGAAAGTTGAGCAAATGTTAAATGTAACACACCCAAATTCAAGTGCATAATGACAGCTGAGAAACAAAGCAGTGTTCAATTGTTACTGAATCTAAATCTGTAGCATTCAGATTCTTGACTCACTGTAAAATACTGCAGATGGAGCTAAATGATTTCAAAATCAGCACCAACACTCCGGAGTCCTGCTATGTTCATCATTAGAACTGGGTGGTTAATTCAACAGCTAACAGAGGTAGAAGGCCCTTCAAATATGTTTATCCTGTTAAAGGGCAGGGTCCCATCCTTGAGTTCAATGGACAATCCTAGAGAATTTGCAAACTCTTTCAGCTCAAAGTGCCCAGTAAATGGTGCATCTCAGGCTTTTCCTAGGAGGCCCATCATCAAAGAAGCCAATTCAGCTCACTCCTCATTCTTTCAATAAATGACCAAATCCTATTGAAAGAGTAAATATGTGAGCCAAATTGTGGTACTGAGAAACTAACTTTGATGACTAGCCAAAACTCATCTGAGCTATCCCAATACAGGTTGAGTACCCCTTATCTGAAAATCCAAAAACCAAAAACCTCCAAAATCCAAATATTTTTTTGAAGTGCTGGCATGATGTCACAGAAGGAAAGTTCCGCAAGGCACTGGGAAGGCTTTCAGGTGATGCACATGTCTCTACGCACCACAGACAGGTCTGAAAAGTGACCTCACCTCCGTAATGAACAGAAGTTAATGAAAAATAGAGAAACACTACACAAAGTGAAAAATGAAGATTTTGATCGTGTATTGAAGAGTGGATTTGTCAGCATCAGAGTGAACATGTGCAGCTTAACAGTATGCTGATCATGAAACAGGCAAAGATCAATCACGATGAGCTGAAAATTGAAGGTAATTGTGAATTTTCAGCAGGCTGGTTGCAGAAATTTAAGAAAAGGCTCGGCATTAAATTTTTAAAGCATCTGTCGATCACGAAGCAGCAGAGAAATTCATTAGTGAGTTTGCCAAGATTGCTGCTGATGAAAATCCAACACCGGATCAAGTCTACAATGCTGATTGTTTTTCTACCTTACATAAAGCCAGAAAAAAGTGAACTGCAAATTCAGTGTACTGTAGCCTTTTAATCAAAACATGGCACCATAGGTGGAGACTGAAGCCTGTCGTTGCTTGCTGTTGTTCTACACTGATTCAGGTATTCTCCCGATGCTGCTGTGCTGTTTTTGTTACCCTGCACATGTTATATTTTCACTATATTAATGGTTTGTAATAATTTTTACTGTGAAGCTGATATGTGTGATGAGCAAGTGTAAGACAAAGACTGCTTATCAGTAACACATAAATTCTGATGTTGGAAATGGTGGCTTCCTAAGCTATCTTATTATATATTCCAAAATCCAAAATCAGAAACATTTCCAGTCTGAGGCATTTCAGATATCTGTATAACAATACAGGTTTTACATTTTTTATGAAAACTAGGACACTAACAATCCTTCAAATTGAACAAGATGTTGTGAGCTACATCTAGAGAATTGTGTATTGCTCTTGTTACTCTCTTGTAGGGAGGATGTCCTATCTTCCAGAAGAAGCTAGAAAAAGTGCAAAGGAGATTTACAAAAATGTTGTCTAGACTTGAGACCCTGAGTTATAAAGAGCAGTTGGACAGTCTAGGACTTTATTGCTTGGAGAATGGGAGATTAAGGGTTGACATTTTAGAGGAGTATAAAATCATGAGGAACATTGATAGGGTAAATACATGCAATCTTTTCCCCATGGAAATGGAATAAATAACAAGACAACATAAGTTTAAGATGAAAGGGGATGATTTAAAAGGAACCAGTAAGGCAATTTCTTCATGCTTATGATGGTAAGTATATGGAATGAGCTGCTGGAAGATGTGTTAAGGCAAGTACAATAAAAACATTTACAAAATATTATGACAGGTATATGGATAAGAAAGGTTGGGTGGAGGTAATGGGTTAAATGCAGACAAATAGGACCACCTTAAATAGGCATCTTGGTCAGAATGAATGAGTTGGGCTGAAGAGCCTGATTCCATGCTGTGGTTCTCTACAAATCGAGGTGTATCCCATCTGTCTACTGTTAAGTAATAGAAGGTGTCATTAACTGTGATATTGACCTAAGTTTATTCACCAATACCCTATTAGTGATACATAGATTGAGTTTGTTACTTGATTCTGTCTAATCATGGGCAATGAAGCTGAACTTCAGAGTCAAGATGAGAGCGCTACCTTTGATTTTAAGAATACTTGGAGGTTTCGTCAATCTGATGTCAACAGTGTCAAGGGAAACACTATTTGTTGGAATCATCCCTAAAACAGGGAAAGATTCTGGTCCCTGTCTCATGATTTCATTGAAGGAGTCCCTTAGTTCAATTGCTTTGCACCAACCATCTTCAGCTGCTTTACCAAGTATCTTCCTTCCATTTTTATGTCTGAGATGGAATATATAATAATGATGTACAATGTTCGGTTCTATTTGCAAATCATGAAAAACAGAAGCAGATTTTCCCAGTCTGCAACTAGATCAAAAAAAAATTCAGGTATATGCTGATGAGTGACAAGCAACATTTGTGCTGCATGTGATCATCCACATCTTGACTTTCAATGGCATCATCATCATCATCATCATCACCATCGTCATCATCATCATCATTGTCATCATCACCAGAACTGCATCTATCAACATCCCAAAAATGACCATTGTTCCAAAACTTCCCCAGATAGTCAGAAAAGTGCTGAGGCATCAAGAACAAGGGTTGAGAAGGTGAACAGCTTTAAGTTCTTCAGCTTCCACATCACCAAGGACCTCATGTTGTCTGTACACACCAGCTGTATGATGAAAAAGGCACAGCAGTACCTCTTTCACCTCAGATGTTTGAGAAGTTTGGTATGGGCCCTGAAATCCTAAGGACTTTCTACAGGGGCACAATTGAGAGCATCCTGACTGGCTGCATCACTGCCTGGTATGGGAACTGTAATTCCCTCAATCGCAGGATTCTGCAGAGAGTGGTGCGGACAGCCCGGCACATCTATAGTTATGAACTTCCCATGATTGAGGACATTTATAAGGACAGGTGTGTAAAAAGGGCCCATAGGATCATTGGGGACCTGAGTCACTCCAACCACAATCTATTCCTGCTGCTGTAGCATAAAAGCCAGGACCAACAGGTTCCGGGTCAGCTTCTTCCACCTGGCCATCAGACTGATTAACTCACGCTGAGTTAATTGTACTCTATGTTACATTGACTGTTCTATTTATTATAAATTAATATGATTGCACATTTCACATTCAGACGGAGACATAACATAAAGATTTTTACTCCTCATGTATGTGAAGGATGTAAGAAATAAAGTCAATTCAATTCAACAAGTTAGACTTGAATATTCTTCAGTGAGCGACTCTGTCTTCCCAAAGCTTTGTCACCTTTGAACGTGGGACAAGTCAAGTGTAATCAAGCTTCTTCCAGGAGTATAGATCCAATTACATTCAAAAGATTAAGAACATTTCTGATATATTAGCCTACTTGATTAGCATCTGATCCAACATCTTACCATTTCACTCCTGGCTTCAACTTCAAGCAAGGACATCATCATAATGTACCACAACAATTCATCAAAGCTTCTAAACGCAGTATTTTCAAAGCCCAACATCTAGAAACACAAGAGCAAAATATGTGTGGAGACATCGCTGCTTCCAAGTTCCCTTTGAATCACACAGCACCCTGACTTGGCCAATATTCCTTTATAGCATTGTGGAGGCAAATTCCTGGAACAAACTGCACATCACTCTGTAGGAGTACCTGCGCTACACAGATCACAGCAGATGGCTCACCACAACCTTTTTAAAGGCAATCACAGACTGCCAAGAAGGCTGATCTTGCCAATGACACCCACACCTTGTGAATAAATTAGAATAAGTATGATGGACCTGATTAGAAACTGGGAACAAAATTAAAAGAAGATAAAACTAGCTGACATAGATTTAGGGAAAGGGGTAAAAGATTTAGAGGGGTCTGAGTGGAGCCTTTCTCACCTGAAGAGTGGTGAGTATCTGGAACACAATGTCCAAAAGAATGGTAGAAACAAAGTTGCTGACAGCATTTAAGAAGTGGCTAGTTGAGCACTTGAATTGTCTAAGGCTAGTTCTGGAAAGTGAATTGATACCCACTTGCCAACATTGCAATTGTGGGCTGAATGGCCTGTTTACATACTCTATGACTCTATGAGTCTATGACCCTGAAAATATATATAAATTTGAAGAGCCTTGTGGTTTAAATGAACAAGGGGATCATGGGAGGAAGACTATTATACTATTTTGACATTGTCAGCTTCAATAAGTAACACGATTTTCATTATTAATACATAGGATGATTTGCAATGGGCAAATAGCAACAAAACTCATGCATCTAACCAAGTAATGGAAGGATTGTGACGCACTTGAGTAAGTAATCCTATAATTACATAGGGAAATAAACAAGTTAAGTTGTCCAGGAAAGGGTATGAAATGTAATGAATTGATTTTGCAATTAGTGTAGTTCCATATAGGAGGATTAATGCTCCAAAACATGTCCAGTAAATTGTGAACAACATACAAGCATTTTATGCCCAGAGTGAGTCTTCCATGTCCCACGGACTTCAGGCCAATATATTCTAAAACTGCAGGTCTTTGCCAGAATAATTTACTTGTGAAGAATTCATTAACTGATAATGAAAAGTTAGCATTCAAATTCACAAACTTGTTAGTTTGACAAGAACAGCAACTTTTCCAGTAATGCTCCACCCTCTTAAAATTATAACCAATTGTTGAGAATAACGAATACGCCTGCATTGAAAATATTATTTTTTAGTAGAATTTAGTAATACTTTGGTGTTGCAATGACTTGGCAGTACAACATCCTTTATCAGAGCAAGGAAAGAGCAACATATCCTAAATTCTGAATCATCTCCAGGAGATGTTGCAGAGCAAACTCAGGAAATTTGCCCTCCTGGATGACACACAACATTCACAGACCACTCATTCCAGATTCGTTCAGCCCATCTCATTGGCATCAGTTATGAGAGTGCAGATAGAAACTTGCATAGAATGCACTGAACACGCACTTGGCTGGAAATGGCTTTTGTGCGAGAGGATAGTCAAAAAGACTGAGATAAACATTATAAAATTGAAAGGCTGGAGAAATATATATTTTAAAACAAACTGCTTGCTATGCACTGAGAGGTGTAATAAAACCTGGAGAACAAAGAGTCGTCAATAAAAGTGAGTTACAAAACCAAATAACGTAATGGAAAATTGTTAAGACCTTCTGCTTACTTCACTCTAAAATGTTATTTTTGTTGATACTACTTTATATAGAATTACTGGGCTGTCATCAGACAGTTAAAATGCATCATTTTATAAATGTCATAAAAGTTATGATGATTTCAGGACTGGATTACAATCAAATAAAAACAGCAGTTGGAAAAAAAAAGAGTCAGCAATGTGACCAATTTGTGGAAGCACTGGCCTTTAATTTCACATGCTAAGGAAATATTAGGTAGCACCCTATGAATGGTTCCTAGCTTTCACTAACACTTTGGGCAGAACAGATTCTTACCAATGACCTATGCTTACAAAAAGGACAATGTTTATCTCAGTCTTTAAACACTCTTTTTTTTGCTAAATCTTTCTGCACTCAATATTGCTAATAGCTTTAGGCAGCAACAGTCCTATTCGAGTTGCATCTGTGCATAACCTTGCACTTGAAGAGGGAAAATGCATCAAGTCTTCCAATCACTATGGGGTACAACTATGAATCTGTAATGTAACTAACCATTTGGAATAAAATTAGCTCAGATCAACGAATGCTATGAGTGGAGATCTGGAAAACTTAATGAATATAGAAAGGTACTTGATGATTGCTATAGTGGACCAAAGGACCAGCTTCCATGCTGTATGATCAAAGATTCTATCATAATGGTTTTATAGGGTTTACTGGAGGACAACTGCAGCTGAAGCTGAGTCAGATCAGTAGCCTCAGTGAAATTGAAGCAGTACAACAAAATGAAAAAAAAACCCTGAAGGACAGGAATACGCTAATTGAATTGATAATAAGGTTCAAGCTTTCAGGATGTCCAATGTCATGGAACAGCCTGCTTCAAAACATTCTGTTCTAAGCCCAACACTTGATGGAGTATGCTGGTATGAGCATGTTAGATACACTAAAAAAAGAATAAATAGGCCAATTATTACTATCTCAATAAGAACAATGCACCATTCACAGCATAACAAGAACTTTTAAGAACATGGTTGTGCAAACTGCTATCAATATTTGAAAACTTTACAAGAAGAAAAATACATAAACTCTCCATCACAAAATGGTTTGTTTCTTTTGGTTTTGTTTTCTCTTTCTATTCAGTCATCAAGGATCAAGTGGAGACAGATGATGGACAAGCTAGAGTTACACAGATTAAAACTGTACCATGCTACCTTGCTCCTAACCCAGATACTCGGCTCATTTGGCCAAGTGCACTATACTCAGATTGTGAGGTATTTCAAATGAGATATCAGTGAATAAAAATTCTATTTTTGGATTACTTTGGATTACTCAGCAGTATAGTTAGTCATTTTACATTACAAATGTGTTGCTGAGCACAGACGAATTATCCTCCAATCTTGAAGGCAAGTAGTTTTAAATCTATTCCTCTCCCTGGCAAATGAGTAAGACTAAACCAATTTTGGTGCTCTATTTCAGCTGTACACAGCTTCCCAGCTTTCTCAGAAACATTACCCAACTATGTCTATTCTTTAGTTCATATGCAATTGAAACTTTCTTCCAAGTCACGATTAGCTCTATTCCAAAACACATTTGACTAATGATCTTTGTTGTATTCTCCATAAGTTCAGTGTCATCAAAAATACTACAGCATATCCTAACATTTACCAGGTTCGATTCCGCCTTATACTTGTGTGCCTCGTCTTTTTTTTTATCTCTGTAATGAACTCTACCACGTAACCTTCCCTATCTCTGTCCCCCTCCATTTCCTGTCTTTTGACAGTCACTGGGGTGCCCATGCTTTCAAATATCCAGATCCTAAGTTCGTGAATTCCATCCGTAACCCTTACCATCTCACCACCTTTCTTTAAGAGTCACGCTTATCCCTCTCATTTAGGCTGTTGACTATTTGCCACATCCCCTATTCCACAGCAAAACATTATGTTGTTATTTTATTGATGGTTCTCTCTTTGTGTGAAGAAACATCATGGATTTCCTGAACATCATCTAATTACCTGAGGAATACTATGGAGGGGTAAACCAGTTTATGATGGCAACTTGAGAATGTTCAGCAAAGTTTTGCTAAAACCATTGGAGATAATAATTCTTATATTGGCCTAACAGAAAATTAATTGTAACATATTTTCTCAATCAATCCATCAATATTTCACATTTGTAAACTCTCAGATATATTGGTCCAGTTCTGTGCTGGAATTCCATATTGGCAATTGGCACATGTAATTGAAATTTAAGTGTGAAGAAAACAAGACAGGATCAATCATGGTGAAGATGAAACTGCTGGATTGCATTAAAAGCCCATTTAGTTCACAGAAAGGTTATAGAGTCATAGAGCCAGACAACACAGAAACAGGACCTTCTGCCCATCTTGCCCATGCTGACCATCAATTATCCTCTCATACTACTCCCAATTAACTGCAGCTGGACCATAAATTTCTATAGCCTGGCAATTCCGGCCAGTATACTTCTTAAATGTGATGAGATTACCTTCTTCTACCATTCACTCAGGCAGTATGTTCAGAAATCTCCCCTCCTTATCCAGTTTGGGCTCTATCCATAGTAATAAATTTGACTTTTAACTTCCCAGGTAAGATCCTAAGACCTTAAGACATAGGAGCAGAATTTGGCCATTTGGCTCATTGGGTCTGCTGTGCCATTTGATCATGGCTGATTTATTATCCCTCTCAACCCCATTCTCGTGCCTGCTCCCTGTAACCTTTGATGCCCCTACCAATCAAAAACCTATCAACTTCTGCTTTAAATATACCTAATGACATAACCTCCATAGGTGCCTGTGGCAGTAAATTTCACAGAATCACCACTTTCTGGCTAAAGGATTTTCTTCTCATCTCTCTTCTATGGGGACCTCCTTGTATTCTGAGGTTTCATCCTCTGGTCCTATTGGAAACATCATCTCCACATCCACTCTATCTAGACCTTTCAATATTCAATACATTTCAATGATTCCCCTTCCCCCTATTCTTCTAAACTCTAGCAAGAATAGGCCCAGGGCATTCCTTATATGTTAAACCTTTCATTCCTGGATTCATTCTCGTGAAACTTCTCTGGACCCTCTCCAATGCCAGCATATCCTTTCTTAGATAAGAGGCTCAAAACTGCTCACAATACTCCAAGGGTGGTCTGACCAATACCTTTTAAAGCCTCAGACCTACATCCTTGTTTTTGTATGCTTGTCCCTTCAAAATGAATGCTAACATTGCATTTGCGTTCCTTACTACCAATTCCACCTGCAAGTTAACCTTCAGGGAATCCTGCACTAGGAATCCCAGGTCCCTTTGCACCTCCAATTTATGAATTTGCTTCTGATGCACCATCAATAATTCTAGGAGACTGGAAGTGAATGATAGGCTTATATTAACAGCAAAAGGGAGCACGACATGTCGAAGACTGAGGGAGGAGCTGTGCCCCAATCACCTTTATACGGGGGTCTGTGGGAGGAGCCACAGAAGCAGTCAGCAGAAGTCAGCAGAGGGGCGTGTCCAAACAGGTATACATAGTTTGCCACAGCTTCCCATTTAGAAAATAGTTTACACCTTTATTCCTTCTACCAAAGTGGATGACCATACACTTACCTATGTTGTATTCCACCCATAACTTTTTTTTTGCCCATTCTCCTAATCTGTCTTTCTTTCTGCATCCTCCCAGTTTCCTCAACACTGCTTACCCTCCCACCTATCTTTACATCATCCACAAACCTGGACTCAAAGCCATCAGTTCCATCATCCAGATCTTTGACATAAGATGTTAAAAGAAGCAGACCTAAACTAGTCCCTGCGGAATACCACTAGACAGCAGCAGCCAACCAGAAAAGGCCCCGTTTATTCCCACTCTTTGCCTTCTGCCAGTCAGCCAATCTTCTGTCCATGCTAGTATCATTCCTATCGTAGCAGAAAGAAGAGATTAACAGTTTGCTAACAACAAGACTTTAAGTCTTACATCACCCTGACTTAGAAGTATGTCATTGTAGTTTTAATGACTTTGAGTGAGAATCCTGGAAGAGTAACTTCACTGACAGTAGTTTAAGAATGTGAAATGTAACCTTCTCAAGGACAATTTTTCACTTTGCCTGCAATTCCCACGTCCAGCATACTGACTGAAATAACTTAAAGGAGATTGCAAGGATTGTCACCCAAAAATTACTCTCTGTTCTAAAAGATGAATGTCACCATGTGCTCAAACCATATTAATCAGATTGATAACTGAATTCATTTATAAGAAGTCTTTTAATACAGAAGTAAAAGAACACAATTGCTGACTAATAATGCAAACAACTAATGCAAAAAATAGAAGCCATCCATAAGAAAAGGAAGAAGCAGAATTTGTATTTGCATAAGATGAAATTGTGAACTAGAAACTCCTTTTACTCTCACTGAATATTTATCCACCATTCAAAAAGGGATGATGTCTATTTCAAGGGTGCTTCGAACTCCCCTCATTTGTTCTTGCATTGTTTGGGACGAAGTATATTTCCAGCCAGGGAGTGTACATACCTCCTGCCTGCATAATGAGTTTCATCGATCTTATCAGTGCCTGAAAAATGGGTGCTGTGAGACCAAGGCTAAAAAATGGTATCCATCAGTCAAGCAGTCAGGTCATAGTGAATGACCACTTGTTCAAAGCTTCGGATGAGGCTGACGTTACCATAAATAACTCACTAACCTGCTGCTCGTTATGCACCAGCGCTTAGGACTGCAATGAAGGTCCTCCATCTCCAGGGTGCTCAGAGCTTTCTTCGTTGTGCCAGTAGGTTCCTCTCAATTTTTCTTTCTGTTAGTCACACGAGTCCTGGGTGGAGACTCGGGAATACTGTTGCTCTCAGATGTAGAAAGATTCTTCATTGCTGTTTCCATAGCGATTTTGTTTTACAGTAAAGGTGGTCAGCCCCCAGCTGAACCTCTGAACTTGGAGGACTGCTGGACTGCTCTTAGTCTGGCCTCTACTCTGATCCGTTTGGTATAGGTGACCCGACCAAAAACATAAAGACCTGACTCCAACCAACATAGCTCTCCAGGTCATTGAGGCATGCAAACCTCCAAACCACGACAAGGTTGTGGTCCTCTCGAAGGTACTTTAAATAAATTAACACGTATTTCCATAAAGATCATGAAGGCTGTCATTTATTCCAGGTATATTTTATAAATCAATATAATCTCCTCTAGAGTTAAAATGAGAAAGACCCCAACTGAAGAAAAGTTTTAGAGTGGATATTAACAGTGTTAGAAGACAGATGTCAATAGTACACCTCATTCTATAATCCTGGGCAATCAATCTTAATATGGTAGATTTCACATCTTGTGAGGCTATGCAAAAATGTATGACTAACCACATTTGGGTGTCTTATTACTTCTGATGAAATGATAAAGCAAATTCATTTAAATTGATCAAACAATTTTTTTATTACAACATACAAGAAACAACAGATGGGTATAAAATACTGTATTTGAATGATGTTTGCAGCCTGTGACTCAGCATTGTAAAACTTCCTCGTAATGTCTGTGGTATGCAAGATGATTGAAACACCATCTCTTGTTTCCTGTTGAGAGTGAAGGTGCATCGGGTATAGTGAAAACAATAGGCAGGAAAAGTCAGTGTATATCAGTTCTGGAAATCCTTTACACTAATGTAGCATTAATGTTATGACTCTCTCTCAGTGATGGTGCTACATTTTTTGTAACTTTATTAATATCCTGGATTAAAGTGGATTTTCTTCCTCTGTTTCACCATTCCAGAACACACACATTCAAATTTAAATAATAGGTCATTTACTTCAGTTAAAGATTGTTCTTAATATTATCATTCATTTGCTGTCCTGGCATGATTAAAACAATCAGGATACATTTTATTTGAATCATCTTGATGCATTAAATAAAATTCAATTCTTGACTTCTTTTTATTATGTCACAGGAATCAATGGACACATTAACAGAAGTTAATGGTGGAAGATTATACATTGAAAATCCTTCCATTTAAATCAAGTATGATATTTATTTTTAACCAATGCTTTGAGAATTTCATTTTAAGAACTCTAATTATAAATTATTTACTGTGTGCATTTTAAAAAAAGTAATTTAAATCTACTTTCAAGTTTTGGTATATGTAATGAGAGATAACTATGAAAATGAAGTATTAATCTTCAGATTCGTTTTGGAGAAAATTAACCTGGGATTCATCGGTTAAATTTGGTTTATTTTTCTGCACAATGTGGCATCTGGATTGGTAAGGAAAAAAATTACATCAATTGCAGGAACAGGTTCTGCTCTTATTCCAATAATAGGTTTTGCATTTTCCATTCCCTTGTGTCATATCACAGGCCTTACGCTAAAGGTGCTCTTCCATTGATATAATGGAAACTCCCTTTTATGAAAACTCTGCTGTTGGACTGATGCCATATGTATTGTGTCAGAGAGGACAAATATGTTGCCTGCTGCTAATCATCTTTTAAACTGGCCACTAGGAGTATTAAGGCTTCAGTTCTGTTGAGTTTTATTATAACATCACAGAATTATAGAATTACTGCAGCACCAAGGGGGGGCCATTTGGCCCAGTGAGTCTATTCTGGACCCTACTACATTGACCCAGCCAGTCATCCTCATACACTCCTGAGCTACTGAAATGCCACCATCCATCTATATGATGGTTTAAAAATAAAGAGATCATTACTATTGTACTACTAATCTACCCAGATGTGATTTGCATTAGTTACTACTTACCAAAGATCCATATTACATCCCTGATATAGCATAAAACCGCAGAAAATTACTTTTTGAAGTTCCGTACCTATTTGAGTATTAACAAAGTAAACAAATGCCAGAAAACACACATTAAATACTGGAGGAACTCAATGGAGGGGAATAAACAGCCAACATTTCAGCCCAAGACCCTTCATCAGAACTGTTGCAGCAGTGAGCCCAGAGAGGGAGCAATAAAACAGGGTCTCACTGAAGAAAAGATTTAAACTTCTTCAGGGTAGGCATACCTTGGAGACTTGGCAGTACGGCAGCAAATCGTAAACACAAGACAAATCCCAGCAATGAGAACTCTAGAAGTAAATTTGAAAAAGAAATGTTTGAAGTCTGATTTTTTAAAATGTTTTGACATTTGACAGACCAGGCTGTATTTGTGGAGAGAGAAATACATAAAATTTCCTTCATCCAAACCTACTCTGGAACCAAGATATGCTGCCTGCCCAGTTGAGTGTTTCATGCATTTTCCATTTTATTGCATTGTATTTAATCCCTTCTTAATTAATAGATAAGGGCCATTAAATTCTACAACACAGAACCCACTGTTAATTGTTTTTTAATGGTGCTAATGCATCCAAACTGCAACCGTCTAGGCCCTAGAACTCTTAACAACACATTCCACTCTGCACTCTAAGGCAGTTAAAATGTTCAAATCTTGGAACACAGTTTTGAGTTCAAAAATAAATATAGCAAGTGCTTGGAATACTCATAAATTTAAGTTACTTTTCCAAAGAGAGAATGGTTAAAGACATTTTAAGGGGAAAAAAAACATCTGATTTAAATGTCAGAATGCTTCAAACAGAATCAAGTGCCACTTGAAGCTATTGGTATTGGTTTATTATTGTCACATGCACCAAGATACAGTGAAAATCTTGTCTTATTTATACAGATTTAATCACTACACAATGCATTGAGCTGGAATTAGGTAAATATTAACAATGCAGAATAAAGCGTAGAAGCTACTGAAAAAGTGCAGGGCAAGTAAATGATAAAATGCAAGATTATAATGAAGGAGATTGTGAAGTCAAGAGTTCATCTTATAGCACAAGAGGTCCATTCAAGAGTCTGTTTACCGTGGGATAGAAACTGTGCTTGAGCCTGGAGGTATGCACTTTCAGACCTTTGTATCTTTTGCCCAATGGGAGAGGAAAAGGGAGAGTGTTTAGGGTGGGTGGGGTTTTTGATTATGCTGTCTGCTTTACTGAGGCAGGGAGGAGTATAGAGGGGTGACCGATTCCTGTGATGTTCTGAGTTGCGTCCACAACTCTCTGAAGATTCCTATGGTCACGTATGGAGCAGTTGCCATACCAAGCAGTTACGCGTCCATGAAATATAAATCAAGGCGATCCTTCCGCTCCATGAGTCATTGACTAGACCATTCTCAATGACTTGACACGAGAAAATCTGCAGATACTGGAAATCCAAAGCAACACACACACACACACACACACACACACACACACACACACACACACACACACACACACACACACACACACACACACACACACACACACACACACACACACACACACACACACACACACACACACACACACACACAGAGGCCAGGCAGCATCTATGGAAAGAGAGCCTGAAATGTCGACTGCTTACTCTTTTGCATTCATGCTGTCTGGCCTGCTGAGTTCCTCCAGCATTCTGTGTGTCCCAATGACTTGAGGTCATTGTTGAGGTTACTTTAGAGCTTTTCATAGAGGCACAAAAAAATGATGTGTTCTAGCTTTCTTCCAAGGAGACTGCTATAAAAACATACTTGCTTTCCTGATGCAAGTTGCTATAAATTTTAATGGTTTTGATAAACTGAAAACCAACTTGTTTTCTCTCCATCCCACTTCCACCAAATGGTCCTGGAATTTTAACTGTTCTCTCCTTCCAAAGATGCTGCCTTTCCCAGCATCTTCTGTTGTTATAATAAAACCTTCACCAAATACTCCCAAAATACCTTTTTTAAACTGTGTCACATTTAGCTGGTTTGATATGGTCTCCTAAATAAATTTGACTTTATTTCTGGAAGCAAACGCAGTAAAGCAATTATGCTTAAAAGTCATCGTAACCTTTTGTAATGCAGTATATATTTCAGCTCTCGCTTATCAATGCAGAAAATGAAAGAAAGAGAAGATGTGTCCACCTGTGACATAATTAGTGGTAAGCACAAGGGAACCCATTATCTAACACTATGCAAAGTGCTAGTTCTGAGTTTGAGTGTTGGATTTTGTGGCCTATCAGACTGCTGCGGGAATCTTACAGGCAACATGCAAATCAACACATAAAAAGCTGATGGAACTTTGCAAGTCAGGCAGCATTAATGGAAATGAGTAGTTAGTTGCCATTTCGAGCCATGGCCCTTCTTCAGGACCCTGTATACTCCAGGGTTAATCAGATGGGGAGATGGCTCTTAGCTGGGGGTTCCCCTTTCCAGACCTTAATGCCCCCTGCTGGAAGGTAAATGTGGGGACTGGGTTGAGATTCAGCTAAAATGCCGCTACAGTTAACAAACTTATTAGAGCTCACAGACTCCCAGACAAGGACCAAAGATAACTGAGCTACAAAAATACAATAGGCAAGAGGAATGAACTTGGAAAAAATAAAGTAGTTTGTTCAGAATTTCACCATTTTGCATCAGCTATCTGTGCAAAACTGTGAATCACCTTCATTAAATTCAACAGTGTTTACCCTTCCATTTCTCTCCCAATCCATTATGTATTTTCAAATCGATCAAAAATGTGATAGAAGTAAAAAAAAAGATGACTACAGTGTATCCACAACATACTTAATTCTGCTGGCTCTGAACTTCATTCCTCAAACTTTCACTGAGTGAAGAAAAATACTGGAACATTTACTGCTGACTCCACCCACCCTAGCAGTCACCTATTCACTTATCCATCACCTCCGAAGATTCTTTCCTGTGGCTATTAAGCTTCTCAACAGAACTCACTCACTCTAACTGTCCCTGCACAACACCCTTTAAATGATCTTTACTGCTCTCCTTGTTCTGTTGATAATTATCGAGTTTGTTCATATGTTCACATTTATATAGATTTGGTTATTGCCATTTGTGCGTGTGACTGTTCTGCTAATTGTTGATTGCTCAGGGCTGTTTGCACTATTGTCTTGTAAATCCTTGGTTGCTGTTGTGTTGTCTGTTATGGTATTGCCCTGTGCCTTGTGCCTGGCACTGAACCACAATCAATTCTGGTATGTTTCACATATTGATAATGAAGTGAAATTTTGATGAAAGAATTGTTTGATTTGATCTAACATACAAGTACAATAAGATTCATTATGTCTCAGATAAACAAAGCCCATGACTACACTTTAAATAATTGTATAAGAGGTCCTTTGAAACACCTGTGAGAAACCACTTTAGTATATCTACTAAGACACTTCTTTCTTAAACTGATTACATGCATAAACACAAGAAAGATTGCAGGTGCTGGAACTCCAATGCAACACACACAAAAAGCTGGAGGAACAAGAGAAAATCTGCAGATGCTGGAAATCCAAGCAACACACACAAAATGCTGGAGGAACTCAGCAGACCAGGCAGCATCTATGGAATAGAGTACAGTTGACATTTTGGGCCAAGATCCTTTAGCAAGACATGCATTTTTGACAGATTAATTTGAAAGTGCAAAAGTAATTAGTGTGACAGCACAAACTCAGACCCATTAAACTCAGGCTCATCAGAGACATAATAGATTGTGCAAATGCTGTAAATCTTGAGCAACACATACAAAGTGTTGGAGGAACTCAGCAAGTCAAGCAGCATCTATGGAAGGAAATAAACAGCTGAGGTTTCAGGCCAAGAAGTTTCATCAGGACTAGAAAGAAAGTGGACAGCCTCCTTTCCAGTACTGATGAAAAATCACAGCCCTAGATGTTGACTGCGTATTCCCCTCCATAGATGCTGCCTGACTTGCTGAGTTCCTGCAGCATCTTCTACGTGAAAATCAGGCCCATGGTTAAACTGTGTGAAACTAAAACTGTGAAGCATGCAAAAGCTGAAGCATAGCTAAGCAGCTTTATGGACTTCTCAGCATGTGCTCCATTAATAATGAAAATAAGGATCAGTGATATTAAGCTAATACTTGATTGGATTCTGAGAAAATAATAAAGGTGTACTTAAATGGAATTATTTAAACAAAATAAAACTTTGCTTTATAAATTGGATGAATCTGATACAAAGCACAAAATTTAAAGTCGGGATAGCACAGACAATAACTTGGAATTTAAAACTTCCCATAAATCATGTTATCAGTCTTATTTTAGTAACATTTTAAACTGTAGAGGTCATTTTCCAACTCCCCTCAGCTGTAAGGAAGTCTGGTTCAGCAATAGTGCACTTAAAACTTAAGTAGGCTTTGTGGTCTTCACAATCTGTTAATAATAAAAATAAAGTCCTCATTTAAGTTAATGGATGGAAAATCTGTGCATGTGAGTACATTCTAATTTCTGATATGCACTTCCTGTAAGAGAGCTTCCTGTTGCAGTGGGTATCTAATTTTCAAAACCTATACTTATTTTATGGAATAAGCATTAATCTGGAGATTATGATTGGTTGTTGCAATAGAAATTACCTCTCATGAGTTAATGAATCAATTCCTTTTTTAAATCTTTATCAGTTCATCTTAAATCAGTTACTTTCTCTGAAAGCTTGTTATTTACCCTGTGGGAAACAAAGTCCTTTGTAATCTGTAAGATTTATATTTAAACCATATCCTTTTCATCTTATTTATTTTATATTTTCATTATTTTGATGATCTTTATGTCACACAATGTATTTAAACCCTTCTGTTTTTTTGTTGTAATTTAGTCCTCTTTCATATGTTAGAATAATCTCCATCATTCTAAACAGGAGGGTCTCGTCCTGACGAAGGGTCTCGGCCCGAAATGTCGACAGTGCTTCTCCTTATAGATGCTGCCTGGCCTGCTGTGTTCCACCAGCATTTTGTGTGTGTTGTTTGAATATCCAGCATCTGCAGATTTCCTCGTGTTTGCATTTTGCTCAAGAGCTTGCTTTGCCATCAAGCTGTTTGACATAAATTCTATTGCTGTGTTTTATAAACCAATGCCCCTCTGGACCTCAGATTACTGAATTCCAATGCCAATGAAGAGTTCCACTCTTCAGAAATTTACAAGCAAGTTGGGAGTGAAATTGATGTTTTTTTCCCACAAAATGTAAACAGTAAATAAAATCTGCATGATGCATTCCTTCGTTTCACCAAAGAATCAAAAAATCACTCAGAAATAATAAGAAAGAGAAGATCTTAATGCGACCCAATAAAAAATTTCAAGATTATAGACAGTTTAAATAAAATTTGTCCAGAAAAATATCCCCCACTGATAAAGGAACGAAAAAATGGGAGAGGAATAATTTAAGGAAAAAATGAAGTGTAAGAATTACAGAAGATATTGAACAAAGCATGGTAATGATGCTAAATACGAAATAAAAAAAGCCTGTGTTTATATTGCATGTTTCATATTGAGATTCCCAAAGTGCTTTTAAGCCAATTAAGTTTTTGTTTTAATGTAGGAAATGCAGCAACCAATTGTATGGAGTAATATTTATCCAACAGCACAATTAGAACAATGTAATTCTAAGGAATACAATTAAATAAAAGTTAATGAGAATGCTAGTTTGACTCTGGTACAAAGTCACACATTAGGAGAATTTATTTCCATTAGAGAGGGGACATGAGTTTGAAGTTTCATCTAAAATGTAACACCTTCAGCAGGGAATCATATATACTGTGCTGCACTGGAACACCAAAATGGATAATGCAGTGAAGACACTAGAGTTTTCAATTGACATTCCATCTTGAGCTGTTTCTCAGTTTTCGTGATGTTATTTCATCTCCTTATTAAGAATAAGTCCTGTTCTGTTTTAGTTTTAGCCCAGATCTGAGCTTCACCTCCAGATACAGCACGGTTTTCCATTTATCTGAGGCGATGCCATGTTGCACAGAGTTTGGGAGCTTATTAGAAACCTTATGCTTAGTCTGGAACATAGCAGTATGGTAGCTCACTGATTGGTGTAAAATTCGCACCGGGGTCTGTAAGGAGCTTGTACATTCTCGCCGTGACCACATTCCAATGACATATGGTTAGGGTTAAGTTAGTCAATTGGTGCCAGAAGTGTGGCAAAATTTCGGATTGCCCCAGCACAATCCTCTCATATTTGATTGGATGCAGATAATGAATTTCACTGTGCGTCTTGATGTACATGTGAAAATAAAGCTAATCTTTAGATTACTTAATATGTACGTTTGATATCTGATGTCCTTCACAATACGTAAGAACTGATTTGGACAAGTTTTTGGGATGAACATGTTCATTAAAACCTGTGTGGATGAGTTTGTGCCAGAAAGACTAACTGTACATTCTCAAGCCAAAAGCCGTGGATAAACCAGGAGGTACATCGTCTGCTGAAGGCTAGATCTGTGACATTCAAGTCTGGTTACCCAGATCTGTACCAGAAAACCAGGTATGATTTGCGGAGGGCTATTTTAGGGGCGAAGAGACAATTTTGAACGAGGTTAAAGGTAACATCAGATGTACGACAACTCTGGTAGGGATTGCAAGACATTACTTCCTACAAAGCGAAACCTAATAGCATGAATGGCAGCGATGCTTCACTACCAGCTGAACTCAATGCCTCTATGCCCACTTTGCAAGGGAGAAAGTAACTACAGCTGTGAAGATCTCTGCTGCAGCTGATGAACCTGTAATCTCTGTTCCAGAGGCCAATGTTAGGCTGTCTTTAAAGAGAGTGAACCCTCACAAGGCGGAAGGTCCCGATGGAGTACCTGGTAAGGCTCTGAAAACCTGTGCCCACTGGCGGGAGTATTCAAGGACATTTTCAACCTCCACTGCTATGGCCAGAAGTTCCCATTTCCTTCAAAAAGGCAGCTATTATACCAGTACTTAAGAAGAAATAATGTGAGCTGTCTTAATGACTATCGCCCGGTAGCACACACATCGACAGTGATGAAAAGCTTTGAGAGGTTGGTCATGACTAGACTGAACTCCTGCCTCAGCAAGGACCTGGACCCATTGCAACTTGCTTATCGCCACAATAGGTCAACAGCAGACGCAATCTCAATGGCTCTTCACATGTCTTTAGACCACCTGAACAACACAAAACACCTATGTCAGGATGCTGTTCATTGACTATAGCTCAGCATTTAATATCATCTTTCCCACAATCTTGATTTTGCAGAACCTGGGCCTCTGCATCTCCCTCTGCAATTGGATCCTCAACTTCCTAACCAGAAGACCACAATCTGTGCGAATTGGTGATAACATATCCTCCTCACTGACGATCAACTCAGGGGTGTGTGCTTAGCCCACTGCTCTACTCTCTATACACATGACTGTGTGGCTAGGCAAATACCATCTATAAATTTGCTGATGATACAACCATTGTTGATAGAATGTCAGATTGTGACAATGAGGTGTATAGGAGCGAGATATGCCAACTAGTGGAGTGGTGCTGCAGCAACAACCTGGCACAACGTCAGTAAGACAAAACACCTGATTGTGGACTTCAGGAAGGGTAAGATGAAGGAACACATACCAATCCTCATAGAGGGATCAGAAGTGGAGAGAGTCAGCAGTTTCAAGTTCCTGGGTGTCAAGATCTCTGAGGATCTAACCTGGTCCCAACATATCGATGCAGTTATAAACTAGGTAAGACAGCAGCTATACTTCATTAGGAGTTTGAAAAGATTTGGTATGTCAACAAATATACACAATTTTTTTTAATGGATGTACCATGGAGAGCGTTCTGACAGGTTGCATCACTGTATGGTATGGGGGGGGGGGGGGCTACTGCACAGGACCAAAGAAGCTGCAGAGGGTTGTAAATTTAGTCGGCTCCATCTTGGGTACTAGCCTACAAGGTACCCAGGACAAAATACAAAGTGCTCCATCTTCTTCGCCGTGGAATGTCACCTTGTCTTGGTGGAGAAGCTTGTGTGGTCCTGAGATCCTGAGAGTGATGCAGTCTGGAGCTATGCTCCTGGTAGGGTCACCCATGGTGGTAAGGTTGAGGGTGAGGTCCCTGACAAAGAACAATCCAACCAAGACCTCAATGGTGGAACAGACGGATGAAGTTACTTCGAACTCAACAACTGTGAAGGTGGATGGAGGCTGCAACAAATCCATCAGCTCCTATCGTCATGGTTTCCATGCCATTGGAATCAGTTGGTTGATTTGTAAAGTATCGTGTGCTTCTTGCAGTGCAACATCAAGTACACGTTAAACAAATACACACACAGGCGTCTTCGCTCTGTGGGTCACTTCTTATAGATCAATGGAATGAAGACCATCATTCTCGACATTGAGGGATAGTCATGATTCCATCTTCAAGGAGCGGTGTCTCAGAAAGGCAGCATCCATTATTAAGGCCCTCCAGCATCCAGAGCATGCCCTTTTCTCACTGTTACCATCAGGTAGGAGGTACAGAAGCCTGAAGGCACATACTCAGCATTTCAGGAACAGCTTCATCCCCTCTGCCATCTGATTCCTAAATGGACATTGAACCCGTGAACCCTACCTCACTTTTTTAATATACATTTCTTCTGTTTTTTGCACAAATTTTAATTTATTCAATATACATATACTGTAATTGATTTACTTATTTATTTATTACTATTATTATTTTATTTTGTTTTTTCTCTTCTATATTATGTATTGCATTGAACAGCTCCTGCTAAGTTAACAAATTTCAGGATGCATGCCGGTGATAATAAACCTGATTCTGATTCTGAGGTGATGTGTCATGCTAAGAAAAATTGCTGAGTATAACACAATAGACCACTTGCATTTGTGAAGGTGACTAAACCGATTAATAAATCAGATGGAACATTTTCACAGATCAGGACATGAAGGTTTCTTTTTGATGATTTTTAGCTATGTATTTGGCTTTATGGAAAACTAAAGCTGAAATTACAATTCCATGTGTGATCATTCAAGTAACATCATCCCTTTCATTTTCAGAACCTCAGCTTAAATCAAAAGGCTGGGTTTTCCAAATCTACTTTGTTCTACGTGTGGTGAGGAAGTTGAAGGCAGAAAAAAATATATAGGCCGTTGAGAATTTTCCTTGTTCATTAGGACGAACTCAACTTATTACTTAACAAGAAAACTTATTTATAAAATATAATTAGGGTAGGAAGCACTTCAACCAAAGAGATCTAGAGGACATGAAACCTAGATACCAACTTTATGCCTTTTTTAAGAACTGTATACCTGAAATTACTGCTGCTGATGGTGATATATGCACTTGCATGTGGTTTCTCTGCTACATTAATTGTGCTTTAGATTGAAAGATTGCATTTCATTTAAAATTGCAGACAGTGGAAATTACAACCCCTCTTCAACATTGTGAGCCATAACTCCCAATCTGTCAGCTCAACACACTTCAGTTATCCTCACCGTGAGTTGCCGAGAGCTCAGTTTATTGCGAATTTAAATTGTAAACAAAACATCACTGCATGATTGGACTCTTGCTTCTCACCTAGAAAATAGGGGTCAGCCTTTGAGGATCAGGGGCATCTGGATCACTTCAACAATGTCTATGCTTGAGTCAAATAAAGGTGTCCTTCAATGTGGTTAGATGGTCCTGCTTTATGCTCTCAGGTTCCAAAGGATATAGCAAACATTAAAGCTGCTCTCCATTGAAGCTACAGTCAGTGTAACCAACATGTGTATCTGGGCTTTCATGGCTCCTACCCGACAATCTTTATCATAATAGGGAAATATTCAATAGCCTTATAATAGCAGGATAAAAGGTGTCTCTGAGCTTGGTGGTATGTGCTTTCAGGCATGGTGGGGGATGGGAGTAGAGAAAATGTCCAAAATAGGTGGGATTGTTGACTATGCTACTTGCTTTACTGAGGCAGCAAGAAGTGTAGACAAGATTCTTGGAGGGGAGGACAGTTTGTGTGATGGATTGGGCTGCGTTCAGAGCTCTCTGCAATTTCCTTTGAGAGTTGCATCCACAATCCAACAACTCTCTGCCATTTCTTGCCATCACATGCAGGTCAATTGCCATCCCAGGCCATGATGCATCTGGGCCGGGTGCTTTCTCTGGTGCACACGTCAGATGATCACATGTTCATGCACAACTTGGAGCACTGTGGAAATGCTGGATAATCTCACCAGCACACTTATAGCTTAATCATTGTGCAGCAACTCATTAGCAAAATCACTGCAGCAGAAGCAGAGACTGGCTAATATTTGGATGCCAGAGTCGACTTACACAATACTGGAACAACAAAAAAAAATCATAGAATGAAAATCCCAAACGCAAATTCGTCAACATAAAACAAACAACTGACGAGAAGTCAATTAATCTTCGATCAGTATCCAATAAGAGCTGCCTTTCAACCTCTGTGTTCATGTCATTGGCAGTAGAGTGGAGTTTCTCAGTATTCACAGGGATCTTTGGATTTCACAGCTTTTTAAGCAATCATTTCTTGAGTGGATTACTAGAGTCTGAGAAGAGCCACCCCTGGCTGTTGTTCTGTGGAGCACAAATCCACTATCTTTTGGAGATACAAGAGACTAGACACACTAGAATCTGGACCAACATAGAACTTGCTGGAAGAACTACCCAGCTGGAATATAAGGTGTTGGTCCTCCATTTTGCATTAGGTTTCATCCTGGCAGCAGAGAAGGCCAAGAATGGACCAGTCAGTGTAGGAATTCTCCACACACCGAATACCAGATTGAGCAGCATCAGGGGAAGGAAAGGTCTTGACGGTTCAGACTGAAGCCCTGCATTGGGATTTAGAGTGGAGAGATGAGATGGCCAGGGAAGCGAGGAGAAGAAGAATGGGAAGGAATGACTCTTTGCCTTTATCTGCTTGCTGTTAAGCTATTAGTAAGTGCTGAACCCTTGGCATGGTAAATTTATGCAACGAGTCTGATTATTGGCTCTGCTGAGTTTGACGGGTCTCCTTCCAACTGGTACAACTAATCAACAGCCTGAGCACTCTGAGAGCACTTGCCTACTTGTTAAATCTGATGATTCTGATCAGCTAATCAAATCTCATTGATTGCTGGTGAAACCATGTCACATCTGAACTGACCTTTTTAAAAAGCAACCATTAAAAACTAGAGTTAACTTATTTTATTTTAAGTTACAAAGTAAGAAAATTAAGTGACCACTACAGCATGTTAAACCAATTAAATACATTTAAAATAAGTTAATTAAATTGAAATATTGAAAATTTCACGGAAGTTTCTCAAGCCCTCACAGCTCGCCCACTCCATTGAAATTAATGGAGTCACTAAACCGGCATTGGGACTAAACTGGCTCACATTCAGTGGATAATTTCCCAAGTATTTGCTAGGAAGCTGTAGATGTTTGCACTCTGCTGCTTGATCATGAGGAGGGAACACACAAGTAGGGATAACAGCACGGTCCTCTAGGCAGAGACTTGGTACATGAATGGGACCCAAGCTTCTGTGCATTTATAGGAACAAAAGACAGCAGTTCCTCAAGGCTTTTAAGCAGATATTCTGTGTGATGGCATAGCACTCTTTGTATATATGCTCTACCGTATTTAATTCATTGGATCTAGGCATCCATCATTGGTGAGGACCTAATGCACACCTTCAGTTTGTCTTGAACTAACTTGTATGTGATGCTGCATCACAAGACAGCTGTGAGTCTAAAGAAACTTAAGGACCTTGAACCAATTACCTATAGTTCAAACCATTTAAGTAATGTAATGGCACATCAGTAAAACCAATGAGTTTAGGCATAGAATACAGAACATAGAGCAGTACAGCACAGGAACAGGCCATTCAGCCCACTATGTTGTGCTGAACTAACTAAATAAGAAATCAAATACCCAACTAAACTAATTCCTTCTGTCTGCACAATGTCCATATTTCTTCCATTACCTCTCTAAGAGCTTTTTGAACACCTCTATCATATTTGCTTTCACCACCACACGGGCAGTTGCTTCCAGGCACTCATGACTCTTGGTATAAAAATACTTGCAATAAAAATACATCTCCTTTGAACCTACCATATCTCACGTTCAATTTATGCCCTCTAGTATTAGACATTTCAACACCGGGAAAAAGATACTGGCTGTGTCACAATGTGTGTTGGCAATATTAGAACCCAAGTGTCGAGGAAAGACAGACCCTGTAGTAGAGACGATGATATTTCCAAAAGAACATTGGCAGCTCAGCCAATTGACACCATGAGAAGTCACATTCTCAAAACTAGGACCCCACGATTAGCGCTAATCGGGTGACCGCTTAAACAATACAAATACCGCAGAGTCCCTGAGCCTATCAAAATAAATTTAACAAGCTTAAACAGAAAGCACTAGGAGACCGCACTACAAAGAGAAAAACACAAAGAACTCTAAATGATCTATGACTTCTATTAAACAACAATTAACCAATTCAGGTGCTCTTAAAAACCTTGGAACCCAATGCTCTCCGGCACCACACACAGTCCCGAAGAGCTCATTACGGGCTGTCCACTCTTATTTGCACCTTTACTGATACAGTACTATAATAAATGTAAAGAATGCAAGATGCTTAACAGATTAGCCACATTTGTGGACAGAGGCACACAAAACAAAAGGGCAAACAGATTTAGTTTAGATCTTCAGCATTTGCAGTATTTTGCATTTTATTTGTAAAACCTCCCTTTTGAAGACAGTGATGTTTTTAATTAAATGAACTTAAATAATTACTGGTGGATTTGAACTCATGACTTTGGATCATCAGTACAGCCTCTGGATTATGAGTGGAGTCATTTAGTCTCTATTCTACCTTAACTGAGGAAAAGCAAATGGACTGAAATTCTTTGATATTGGACACAGTTGTGTAAAAACTTCCTGTTGCTGCATTAACCTTAAGAAGGCTTTTGATTTTGCCCATAAATACTACTATCAAATTTTTCCATCTGCCCACTGCAGTTCAAGCAGCTTCTGGCACAGTTACACACTATTATATAAACAATGTCTGTTTCCTAAATCTAGAACATTTAACTACAACCATATTAGTGTGATAGCATGTCCCAAACAGTTCCTGAATACAAACGATGCTGCTTTGCAAAGAAGCTTAAAACTGATAATTAGCTGCATTTGTTCATCTGAATTGCTACCAAAATTTTAATCTTCTCAGAACTTTGAGAAAGCAAATGTGGATCAATAAACACAAACCAGACGGATTAATTAACTAAAGCAACTCACACAAAATGCTGAAGGAACTCAGCAGGTCAGGCAGCATCAATGGAAAAGAATAAACAGTCGACATTTCAGGCCAAGACTCTTCTTCAGGACTGAAATGGAAGGGGGGAGATGCCAGAATAAAAAGGTGGGTGAGAGGCTAGTTGGAAGGTGATAGGTGAAGCCAAATGGGTGGGAAAGGTAAAGGGCTGGAGAAGAAGGAATCTGATATGAAATGAAAGTGGACCATAGGAGAAAGAGAGGGAAGGGAGGACCTAGGGGAAACTTTACCAATCACCTCCGAGCTAGCCTTCCCATCCCCCCCACCTTTTTATTCTAATGATTTGTCCCTTCTATTTCAGTTCTGAAGAAGGGTCTTGGCCTGAAACATCAGCAGTTTATTCATTTCCATAGATGTTGCCTGATCTGCTGAGTTCCTCCAGATTTTTGTGTGTGTTGCTTTGGATTTCCAGCATCTGCAGACTTTCTTGTGTTTAAGGTTAATTAACTAAACTCTGAAAACCTTAGGAATAACTGATTTGGGATTTAAAAAAAAGTAATATTGCAACTTGTCATGCCACTTACTAACTTGAGTCTGATTTTTAAAAAATCAGAAAGAACTACCTATTCATTATTTGCTGTATTTTTTTAAAAAGAGTTGGGGTGACCTGAATGATTGCAAAGGATCCCATCACTTTTGCACTGGTTTGAAAATGTTCTTAGGAGAAATTTTGAACTGATGATCTGGTATGTTGTTCTGAGAGAACAAAAATAGCAGGAACATGAAGAGGCAGATCAAAGTGTTGCAGTAACTCCAGCCAAAATGTTTGCAACACAAACTCTGTATACTCAGCAAAGTGGGAAACTCCTGTAACTCCAGCTTGTAATTCTTTCACAGTTTTATCCTAATATTAAATCTTATCTGCTCTATCGGTATTTATCTGTAACTAACTTCCAAGAAATCCAAAAATAGTGGCTGGGTGGAAATTTCATCGATTAACGTCTTTGGAAATGTATTAGGACAAGGAGCCTTCTGGATAAAATCTCTTACATCATAATATATTAGAAAGTTCAAATCTATATGTGAAGTTACAGGTTATTTTGAATAGTCATGATAAAGTGGAACACAAAATACCAACCTTTGCATAGTGGCTTCCTGCCAGAATATTTTAATATTTAATAAGCATTCAATTATTTTTAGCGTTATGAAAAATATTGGCCGGGGCAGATAAGTAGCTGTGAATTTCTATTCAAGACCCATAGAACAGTTCCCAAATGGCCATTTTCATATCAGTGAAGCCATGATGAAGCTGAAACTTGCTTAAATTAAATGGGGTAGATTTAATTTCTTAGGTATTTCAGGGAATCAAGAATCCTAAGGAAAATACAGTTCCAGTGCATAATCTTCTAATAAAATACATTAACAAAAATGTACAGCCTGTGCAGTTTTGTGTTAAATAGCTTTTCATGATCATTTGTGACAAGGTGGAAGCCTGGGGCTTTAAAAGCACTAATTGCCTTCTGTCCCTCATGTTATTTGTTTCCAAGCAACGGCCATCTCCTTTGCCATACTCACATACAGTATCTTTGAGACCATCAAGCCTTTTCTGTCTGAAACCCTCTTCTAATAAAGAGGAGGGGGGTAAAAAGGACATTTCACACTGGTTTTCCTGACTGCAAAAGAAGTCAGGGTTTTTTGCTGGAATAATAATTATCTTTGAATAGATTGCAGAATGATCTGAAGGGAATTACTCTCAAATTCAACTCAGAATATACATCGCTGTAGGGGTTCAACAATGTGTGCTTAAAGGCCTGCAATTATTCCTCCCTACAGCAAGAGTTATCAAAAATCTCACAACAGGGGAGTCTACAATAGGGGAAGGGAAAAAAGATACTTTCCAACATGGGCACAGAAGGAAAATTAATAAAGTATTCTTCGCTGCAATGTTTTGAATCCTAATGGAAGTAACAGAACTCAAAAATGATGAAAGCTCTTTTCTCCTACTCATGTTAAAAGAACTGTTTGAAGAAGAAAATCATATCTAAATGACTGGTTGGTTGTCCACTGTATCTGACGATGATAGATTTGAAACTTGTGTGGGAGAGTTTTTGAAGTGGAAAACCCATTGCACTGAGGAAGTTCCACTCTCTGGACCTCTGAAGTCTGGGCCCAGTGATACGAAGAGTCATCACAACTGGAATCATTTTTCTTTGCAGTGAACTTGTAGTGATTTCTTCTGTGCCTTGTCATATCCTTCTCTTTTCATGAAGCATTGCAGAACCACATCCATGGTCGTTGGATCTCCCCGTTGATCTCATCTGCCCAGTCTGCTGGAGCTGACTTAGGATGCTAGGACAGGTGATGCACCATCAATAACTCTCGGAGACGTGAGGCAAGATATAGGCTTTTATTGGCTGGAAGAAAGAACAAGCAGCAATTGACCACCACACTATATCCTGGAGACTGAGGCCGGGGCTGTGTCTCCAATCGCCTTTATACCGGGGTCCGTGGGAGGAGCCACAAGAGCAGTCAGCGGGGGGGGGCATGTCCAGACAGGTATATGTAGTTCACCACAACAGGCTTGTTTGTTCCCATCTCAGCAGGGTATGAGGCCCACTAGCTACCTTCAATTGGTTTAGCCTGGCTGGCAAATGCTGTACACCACAAGATCCCACAAGCAGCAGTCAGATGAATAACCAGTTAAAAGTTTTCTTTTCTAGCTCAGGTATAAGTGGTTCTTCATATAATGGGAAATTGTCATCATTCTTCCTCATATAGTCCTAAAGGATATTTTATAATGACTTGATAAGGATTTATGGAGTCTTCAGTACAAGATGGCACAATGCTACACACATCAGCTTTCCCCAATACTTGAATCATATTCTCAAGTTTCTGAAGAACCTGAAACCTTTTGCCTCATAAATAAAGTTACATATAAATAGGCACATGATGGACAATTCACACTCATTCACAACAAATTATAGTTTGATTGCCTCCATTCTGAAATATCCTCCAAGGGGACCACATCCTTATAGGGTTTGGAGGCTTGCTTTCCTCAATGACCCAGACAGTTATGTTGGCTGGATTCAGGGCCTTGTGCTTTGACTCCTGGTGGCGTCACCCATGTCAGATAGGTCAAAGGGTAGAATGCAGACTAAGAGTGGTCCACCGGTCCTCCTGGTCTGTGGGTTCAGCTCTAACAACCCTGACTGGTCAAAAAAAACCACTATTATGGAAACAGCAATGAAGAATCCTTCTGTATCTGTGTGCAACTGAGAACCCTGAACCACACCTGGGGTACAATGGACAAGATGGCCAAGGACAGACAAAGATAGAGGAACAGCTTGATAATGGACAGTAAGTAATGCTGAAATATAATCAGAATTGAATAAGCAATCTAAAGCATAGCAGAAGTTAATATCCATTTCACAGATTTTATCTCTTGTAAAACATAACCTACATCAACAAAAAGACAATTTCTCAGCATTTGGAAGTCCCTTGATCACAGGCATACTATTAAAGAATGCATAGAGCAAAATTTGCACTGGACAGCTAATTCACACAGCTCTACATATCAGGAGAGCAAGCTGCTGCAACATTGTCTCTGAGACTTTTCCATTGAAATTTACATTGGGAAACTAATAATGGAGTTGTCAGGACTCAATAACAAAATCTTATTGGTTGATAAAAGTAGTAACCGATTGTTGTCCCTCCCTCCATGCTGGTAATGGAAAAAGTGATGCAGGAATTTCAGTATGTGAACAAATATGCATGATGTGACCTCTGTTCCTTTGTCTATGCTTCCACTCAACGTCTAGTGACTTAAAAATTATGTGTGTAGCTTTACATACTGTACTTTCCTTATCAAGAGTAAACTAACCTATAAACTGATCATTGTTAAATTTCTATGGAAATATTCCTAGCTGAATTCTGGAAAGAATGCTTCCATAAATGATGTGTGTTTTATATTTTCTTATAGTTACCCTAACCATTATAGGAAACCAGATGCTCTCTATGGAATAAAGTTAAGCCAGATTTTGGTGGTGATGTGCCTATAAGAAGTACACTTCAGCAACTGCCTTCTGGATTACCATTCAATCATTTATTAATACAAAATCGCAAGATGTACCCAATTTATTTTTTTTTTAAATTAGGGCATTTCTCTCCTGTGGAAATTGCTGACCCACAAAATCTAATGTTGGCTCTCCTCTTGATCCTACTGAGATCTGTAGAAAAGTCCCTTAAGGAAGTAACCAAAATAAATGACATGGGAACCCTCTGTTAATAAGTTTCAGCTAATTAATGCAAATTGAAATGATTTCATGCTTAACTTGAACTACTTTTGATAATTGAAAAAGTAAATAATATTTTGACTCTATTCCTGTTGAACTCTTCTCTGTTAGGTTTGTCAGTTCCTAAACCGCAGTTAATGTGTGACCAAGTAGCTTCCTAAAATGCCAAGGGTTTCCTTATCTGTGATGGTTACCACTATTCTGCTTTCTCTTAAAACGTCAGAAACTTACAAGCATTCCAGTGCTTGGCTATTAGCCATTTAGCTAATGTTTTCCACCCGAGCTGTAGAGTACAGTTGGATGTTATCTGCTAAATTAACCCCTTAATACCTTGGAACCTTTAGAATGTGGGAGCATATTCATTCAAATGATGCTCAGAAAATGAAGTCTAATTTTCATGTGAACTGAAGTTGGTCACTTTTTTTTAATCCATTGGACTCACTTAAGTTGTATTAAAGAGTGCAAAAATAAAAATATAAAGAAGTAATGAGGTAGTGTTCACGTGTTCAATGTCCGTTCAGAAATCAGATGGCAGCGGGGAAAAAGCTGTTCTTGAATCAAAGAGTGTGCGCCTTCAGGCTTCTATACCTCCTTTCTGATAGTAGCAATGAGAACAGGGCACGTCCTCAGAGGTGGGGGACCCAATGATGTATGTCACCTTTTTGAAGCCCCCTCCTTGAAGATGTCTTGGATGCTGCGGAGGCTGGTGGCCATGATGGAGCTGACTAAGTTTACAAGTCTCTGCAGCTTATTTTGATTCTGTGCAGTAGGCACCCTCCACCCACCCACCTCCATTCCGGATGGTAATACAGCCAGCAAGAATGTTCTCCACTGTACATCTGTACAAATCTGTGATTGTCTCTGGTGACATACCAAATCTCCTCAATCTTGTAATGAGATATAGTTGCTGTAGTGCCTTCTTTGTAGCTGCATTGACATGATGGGCCCAGAATAGATCTTCGGAGATATTGGCACTCAGGAACTTGAAATTGCTCACTCTTTCCCCTTCTAATCCCTCTATGAAGACTGGCATGTGTTCCCTCTTTTTACCCATTCTGAAGTTCGCAATCAGTTCTTTGGTTATACTGACACTGAGAGCAAGGTTGTTGCTGCAGCACTTCTCAACCAGCTGATAGGTCTTGCTCCTGTAAGCCCTCTTGTCACCATCTGAAATTCTGCCAACAATAGTTGTGTCTTCAGCAAATTTGTAGAAGCATTTGAGATGTGCCTAGCCATAGAGTCCTGTGTGTTGATAGAGTGGAGCAGTGGGTTAAGCATCTATCCCACAGGTTCAGGTTACTTGATGACTATTATGTTCCGTAGGTTGAGCAATTGAGGACTGTGAAATCTCTGTTGTCACAGCAAGACTACAAACATTAGTGGTCTGCACCAATGGATTTGCTTGCATTGATATCCTGATTATGCGTAAGGGATGGGACCTGACATTAAATACAAGTACCTCAAGTTTTGCTCTCTTCCTATCAGCTTCCTCAGAACTCTGTATTTTCTCCAAAACCATTTATCTATCTGCCAAGTCATGTATATCATTTTGTAGCAATTGTCATAATGTTTTTGTCATTTTAGGATTTGTGTAAACAATAACTACATTCAAAATTAGATGTGACTTGCTCACCATTAATAGAACTTCTGTGGGCTAACACTGGCACAGAAAGTGTGAGTTTTTCAGTTGATTTTCTATGACAAGATGTCACGATATATTCATTTGTTTTTGTATGGGAGGTCAGTTTCTCAAGTTGCAATGATGGTTGTTACTTCCTTTTTAGACTGAGCAGTTGATGAATAGCTGTCTGCTGTCTAAAATTGCATTGTATAAAAGGGAAACCTATTATAATAATGCAACAATAAGATCTCCAGTGATTAAAACTAGACATTCTGCCTTTCCTTTGTATGTGGCTCTGATCTTTCCAAAAGTAGACAGACATCAAGGAGTGAGATAATTCAGAATTTTTATTCCCTTTTATTTTACAGGCTGTGTGTGGCTATGCAAAGGAAAAGATGTAAGTAAATTCTGTTTTGAATCAATTAATAACAGAAACCTCCTTATCAACAAGATAAATGATAACTATATGCCACATGCTTTTAATAGTACACTCATTTGTTTCATCCTGGTTAGTTTTCTGATCTTGTCTAGTTTTGTATCTGTAAAGATTAATGTTCTGCTTAATAAATAACTTTCCTTTCCAGATTAGTTGACTGACTCACCATCTCTGTTTTGTGTTCTTAGCATCTTTTGGGTATGCTTTGTTATTCAACAGCATGCCTACTAATAAGTATGTTTCTCAAAAGACTATTCCTGTTCATCAACAATTTTTCCCATCCCTGACCTACACATCACATTTATTAGAATTCCTTCAATGTCTTCCGCTCTTGAGTAAAATTATAACCCTTCCATTAATAAATCTGGGATGTAATGAATATTTCCACTTATTGAATCATGTGGTTCTTGTGTTTATATTTCCCAGATGGTAATCCTTCCCATCATTCAAAAGGTTTGCCTTATAATTAGAAACTTATAATAAAGGAATGAAATGCTTAACTTCTGGTACAGTCATGATAAGGTTAGAAATTTCTTTCCATGACTTGTGGGTTGTGCATGGGTCTTGCGAATTAATTCCAGGGACGGGTGTAAAGGCATGTTCATTTAAGGAACATTTTTCTCCTATTTCTTTTATTTCCCTATGTCAGTGAAAGAGGCCATTCAGTCCATCAAGTCTATTCCAGCTCTCAGATGTTCCTATCAGTTCCATTCCCTCATTGATTTTCCTGTATTCTATTCTTTCTGGTCCTCTTGATTATCATTCCATCCATCAACATGAGTAACCAATAGACCTCCTTTAGCAACATGTCTTTGAGATGTGGGAGAAAGCAGGAGCACCCTGGAGGCGAAGAACAGAGCAGTGGTGGTTGAGATGAAATAAGGAATGTTGTGGGATAAGGAATGATGGCAGTATTTTAATACATCATCCACCAATCTACAATTGCATTCCATAGTACCGTAAACACACTAATTCAGACAGTAGGCTCATTATCAAATTCAGATGAAATAATTCCTAAATGTGTCAATAGTTTTTGATAATGTTCTACGCATTCTTGAACTGTCAGTCGGGTATTTGAATTTGGACAGGTCCTAAACCAGGAAGAAAAATACACTGATGTTTAAAAACCTTTGAACATTTTATTGAAAACAAAATAAAGACAGTGTGTGCATTTGGGATTAAATTGGAAATTGAAATATCAAAAGCAAATGCTGAAATATGATTGACTTCACATCTATCATTTACTTACCCCTTAAACACATATAAGATAGTTTTAATGGATCTGATTATAAAGTGACAGTACAAGAGATGTCCCATGATAGTGGGCCTATCTTCAAAGTTCAAATTAAATTTATTATCAGAGTACATATATGTCACAATATACGGCCCTGAGATTCATTTTCTTACGGGCATTCACAGTAAATACAAGAAACACAATAGAATCAAAGAGTAACTACTCGCAACCAGTGTGCAAATGACAAGTTGTGCAAATACAAACTGAAAAAAAAGAAACAATAATAATAAGTAAATAATAAATAGGGATACACAATAATATTTATGTAAACCTCCAGAAAGCCACAATACAAAAATACCACCAGCATAATCTGAAAGTTCCTAGCAATTTGAGAAATGAGTGTGCTTGGCTGTGCCCCTACCTCAGGTTTTACTAGACTGAGCTGCTAAAAGCTAAAAATATAATAATAATAAATGAGCCCAGAGGAAGATGGTGCCAGTGAACAATACGACCAAGTGCGACATCCTCCAGACGGCTGACAAAACTACTTCTTTCACTTCTTTTTCGTCTTCTTTTTCTTTCCAATGTGTTTCTGGTCTGTTAGAGCCTGTGATCTACAGTCTGGTGGTGTGTTTCCAGGCCAATTGAGCAATCTGGTGCTTTGCTATCTCTGGTGAGACGGTTCCAGGAAGCCTGGACACGGGGCCGTGAGCCCATGGTCGACTCTATTTCTCGCCAATCTTGCCGATTAAAGCACTGAAGAAGATTGAAATCATCGAGGCAAGTAGGGAGGGCAAGCAAATATTCAGTACCCTCTGCTGGCCTCTTGCTCTCTGCTGCCCGAGGAAGGCATCTGCACGTGACTGCCTCTCACTCGCTACCCAACGGAAGGTCCCTGCATTTGAATGCTCTCTCTCTCTCTTCATCGACACTGTCGGACGATGGTGCCAGAGTTCTGGAGTCCTGGGTCTTGGGCAAGGTTTAGTTGATGCAAATTGTGGATTCAATGCTGTAGTTCACATTATGATGTGTATCTAGTTGCTTCTTTTTTGTTGCTACTTTGAGTGACTTTGAATCAAGGCGGCCTGCAGATAATGAACACTGAGTTGAACTGAATATGCCTTTTTTCATGGCCCTGATTCTTTTTTGTTTTATATTCTATTTTTGCTTGGTTTTTGTTGCTGTTTACGTGTTTTTTTGCACATGGGGGGGCTGGTTGATCTTTTTCTTTGACCGGATCCCATGGATTTCTATGATTTGTGGCTGTCTGTGGGAAGATGAATCTCAGGGTTGTATACTGCATACATATTTTGATAATAAAATACTCTGAATCTTTTGAATCTTTAGCAATAAATAATAAATGTAGCACAATTGAAGAAAGATTAAATTTCTAACCTATGAATGGAGTTTCAAATGCTATTTTCAGGGAAAGTAATCTTCAATATTTTTAATAACAGAAGTAGTGAGTAAGAAATTGAGGTAATTTTTTTCTCATTTTGATTTTGTCAATGATGTCTGCAGATGTACAATGAGCATCCAATATTTTCTAAACTTCCAAAGTCCCACGTACTGATGTGCGAGGTTGCTATAAGTTTTGAAAAATAAATGCAGTTTCAGAATCATAGTAACTGTAAGTTTCAGACCAGCATCTCCAGTACAAGTTAAATATTGCTTTTTGTATAGTGTCTCCCTACCAGACATCATTACCTCATGAATTAATGTAGGGTATTAAAGGTAAATAAATCTGGAAAAGATTTGATAGAGGACCTTTTTGTGGCAGTCTCAGGGCAATGGTGTGGCAATGTGAGAATGGAAAATGCTCATCTGCTTTGTGTCAGCACAAGCTGACTACGGGAGACATACTGTGAAGCATTGTCAGCCTGCAGGAAGCACTGACGATTGCCATAAATAAAATTCTCCTGCTAAATAAGGGCATCCCTATAAATACACCAGTATTACCTCTGTTTAATTGCTCACTTTGGTCATCAAAATAATAGTCTTTAAAACTGAACACGTAAAATGCAATAGCATAAATAGCTACAAATTGAGGGGGGCAAAATAGGATTTATATACAGCATCTGTAATTTTTTTTGTGTTTGTGTTATACATTGGTGTACTTGGTTTGGACACAATTGCCCCAGGGGCCTGCTTTCATGTCAAGTGTCTCTTCTACCCTTTGAGAATTGGGGATTGTTCACTTTTCAAGTTAATTTGCAAGAAATGACTGGAGTTCGTACTCAGTTGAAACCTGTGTTTCATATTCAATTTGATATAATTTCAACATTGTATCGATGAATCATATAGATAGTCCAATCATTTAAACTTTATTATTCTATTTAATAAAACAACTAAGCAATCCACCCTCTAACCATACTGCAAACAATGCCTTTTAGAGAGCTTCATGATTAGCTAGCTTAAAAGTAATTTGTATATCTGAATTACTCAAGGAATTGCAAATTAAGTGTTTTTATGGTGCCAACGATCTATTTCAATCAAGCCAACATCTCAGAAGAAAATTATCGTAAGAAAATTGTTGATTCTTCCCAAGGTACTATGCACGATAGACAGATGTTACACATACAAAGATGCACAGATATGGAGCTTGTAAAGGGAGAACGGGTACCTCATGAAAACAAAGGAGATTGGATGGTTAGGAAAAGCTTGGAGAGAGAGAGTGATGTGAGAAAGCTAGGCAGGATGATCGTAACTAAAGCTGAGAAGAGGAGTAATTTGAGACTTGGAGAGTCAGACTGAGTTTGGTTATTGGAGTACTAAGGTTAAGATACCAAAGGATGCGTTGGTGGAAGTGGTTGGTATACGACCAGGCCAGGCTTCAGTGGTGGTGGGGAAATGAGTCACCGGAGATGCAACCAAAGTTAAAATCCTGGCTTAAGGTCCCGGGCTCTGTTTGATTAAATAAAAATTAGACGAGTGGAGTCAGTAAATGAACCAAGAACTTTGGGAGCAGGGTGTGAGGAGTTGAGATCAGAAAATGCCTTGCTCATTCTTGTCACTGCAGGACAAATGTATGCAAATTGAATCTGGCTCACATGACATCCAAATGTGCGAAGTATGCTGTTTGATGCTGCGATAGAAGTGCAGTGGCCTCCGTTTGCATAAAGTGGGCAGTTGGCGAGATTAAATCAAGAGCCTCAAGTGCCAGAGCATCTTTATCTAATCCAGTCAACTGCATGCTTCATGTACAAAGAATTCCGTTGTGTTTAGTGATCTGGTTCTAGATGAAAATCTCCAGTACAACACAGAAACATTGCATTAGGCAAAAGAAGTTCTGGGCATTGTTTCACTTTCCTTGGAGTGTATATCCTGATTTAAATTATTCCTTTGTCCAAAATTAGACTGGCAATGTGATGACTGTTGTTTGACAGTCATCTATCATTTGGGTGAAATTCTGTGTTCTTCCCATTAAGGACATCCACGTTGAACAATACTTTAATTCAACCAAGCATTAAAAGCCATCCATGATCTGACCTTTGGGGGGAATCAGCCTGGAAGGAGGAGGCTGCATCCGCCGTCCTCTGGAGCATTATTGGCAGCTTTGGGCATTCCTTTTCATCACTCCATTCACTGCATTTAGCAAAAGGGAATAAAATAAAAAAGCCAAATATCAGCGACCTGGAAACAAAGGTTGTCAGTGACGAGGTCCCATCCATGGTCCAGACTGCGCTGCATAGGTGGGAGTTCCTGTCCAAGATCAAGATGTAGACCTTTGGCCAGATCTTCAGATGGGAAATGTTGCATTACCTCAGCACAGTTGGATGCAATCTTATGCAGACTTACCAACACGCCTGAAGCTGCTTTCAGCATACTGACTGCTTCCTTTGCACTAGACGATGATGTAAGACCACCTTCAACATGGAAATGCCTTGCTATGTACCTCTGTGCTTCAGTCCCAAATTCCTCTCTCCCTCAATAGCTCTCCTCTTAAGGCAATGGATTGCCACATCTAGTGACAAACAGTTTCAAATACATGAACTCTGCTGCGGTACTCCAGCATATTGTTGTCCAGTTGGTGGTCATGTAACCTGAGATAATCTCTCCTTTCGCTAGGAAGCTGTGGAACATTTGTTTGATATCTCCCATCACTATGACAGGTTCAGTTCTGAAGTGCATGAGGACCCCGAGCAGACTGTTTTTGAGGTCTGGACCTTGCAAGAGCAGATTGCTCAGTGATATGCCTTTAAACTGTGCACTTGAATCAAAGACAATTTGTATTTGTGCAGGTTTCTGGGTGGTAGACACCAAAGTTGGGCAAATATTAATTTCCCTTCTTGGATCTGGAGGAGGAGATAGTTCTGCATGATTTTTCCTGAATTGTCTCTCCATGAATTCCACATAATGAGATCTTTCAGTTCTGGTTTCCTTCTGATTGTGAAACTGAGGAGCACGAGTCAACTGAGGACCTGCCTTCTATTGTTTGGAAAGCGAAAAGGAAGGGGAGCTACCAAACTCATCTTTGCTAAACTCTTTGTTCATGACACTCCAGGACGTTAGTCTAAAATGTGTTGACAGTAGGCTGATGAACACCATTGAGTCAGACTTCACCCACTATGACCCAACTCAGATCTAGTCATTGGGCACAAGGTACATTGTGCTGATCATTGTCCGTTTCACGTACTTTTTGTACCTGGATGGTGTCCCTGCCAAGCAACAGGAGAATCTCAGCAGAGGAGTCGGCTATGGCCTTAAGGTGTGAATGACTGCGTGTAGCTTCAGGAGTTGGGATTTCATCCTGCTGTTGGGAACATGATCGTTTTCAATGAGGGTTGGCAAGAATGTGATCTGGGATGGAAGCGCCGGTCCAGGTCCAAACATATTGATCTGGTTGCTGACCATCTCTGTTGAGAGCCATTGCAGAAGCCCTCTGCATTCACCTCAGTGCTCCTATTGACTCCACAACACATTCACTGGCTCTTCTGGCAACTTTGATGTCCCAGAGCCTATCCTTAGAATGTATGAGGAAACAGAACTTTGAAAACTGAGTATGGCAGAGAATGTTGACCTTACCAGCGATACATTTCTCTAATCATCTAATATCACACATGCCTTTATTTGTTGCTCAGGGTGTCCATTCTGGTAGATGTTGGCTAGCATATTTTAGAGCAAGATTTCCCTTGGAAGTCTTTCCCACATTTCTCTGTGCTTGAGGAAGTAGCTCTATCTGATGGCTTTGTGCCATACTCTGCTGTGGGGGTGCTGGAACTAGGAATGGCCCAGGGTCCTGGCCCTGAATGAAGTGCTGATATGCACCGGTCACTGTCACACTCAGCGCAGTGCATGATAGCTTTACAGACTTTTGCTTGGTGTGCTGTTGAAGCACAACATTTGAAACATATTGAATGCTCCTTTAGAGAGTGTCTTGGTCTACAGGTGGTTTTTCTCTGAAACCTCTGCATTTCCTTAAGGTATGAAGTTTCTTATGGATGGGGCATTGTCTATTAGAGCTCATAAAAGAGTTTTCTACTTCAGTATTGCTGACTGTGATACGGTTTCTGATTTCCCATGCTTTTGCTGGATGCCTCTCTTTGAATGAGGTGTTACCGGAAGTTGAAAGCATAAAAATAGGGTCAGTTTGCATTCCTGCAAGGAGGCAGATGAATTCCACAAAGAATGAAAATGGCATATAGAGGGCATGGTACTTCATTTTGTATCTGAAGACTTCTGTTATCCACTCTTCTTGAATGTTCTCCACTTTAGGGTTTATTTCTCCTGGTACATTCAAGAAACTCATAGAATGCCCCAGAGTTTCCTGCTGACTTCCTGTTGGAGGGTCACGGCACGAAACTTCGACTGTCCTCTTTTCCATAGATGCTGCCTGGCCTGCTGTGCTCCCCAGCATTTTGTGTGTGTTGACCAGAAAGCAACCTTGGTTTTTTGAGACTTGCAAGCTCCTGTAGCTTCGGTGCTTCTTTGTGTGAGAGCTCTGGAAAATTATCTAGTCTACTGAAGAGAGATTCTTTGACTGTCTCTGGAGAGTCATGGTATTTGTCCAGGCTCTGCATTTGGAAATGCACAGCTGGATTATTATTGTGAATTTTTCTAATCCTTCTGGGTGTTGCAGTGACTCCCCAGCAAGCCACTTACAGAGGTCTAGCTCCTTGTTAGGCTAGAGACTTCGTTTTTCCATGGCATCGTGGAGCTTGACTTCCAGGACAGATAAGTGGCAGACTTATGGTCGAAGCCAAGGATACCACAGATACAAACACAGATACCAAGCCAAATCTAATGCACCTGTTGCTCCTGAACGAGAGCGTTGTGGAGCCTGGTTTGCCAAGGGTGTGTACAGGGATGGATTGAAGTTCAGTCCACCCATGTTTGTGCAGATGGGATTGGCATCAGTAGCAACTCCTGTCTGAGGTCTTTGCTAAGGTGGCAATGTGGAAGGGGGAGCTGTGGGTCTTTGCTGCTGTAGACCTTGACTGTCAATACCTGTGCTGTGTGAAAGACATCTCGGCTGCGTAGTGTGAACAGCTTCTCCTTGTAGAGCTGAAGCACTGTCATTTTTGTCCAAAATGAGTTTGGGCATATTCTTTAGTAAGATGCATTGGCAGTTGTGATGGCAAAGCATGGCTGACTCACCACTGTCTAAGTCATCTGCTGCTTCATACACCTTTACCTCTGCTAAGGCAGCCACAGCTTCACACTCTTCCTTGAGCTCACTTAATGTAGCCTCTCCAAATCTATGCATGGCTTCCCCATGTCTACACAAGCTTTCTCTATTTGCATCTTAACTTCATGCTTTGCATAAGCCGCTCTTATTCTTGTTGCTTAAGCTCTGGTGCCAACTTGTGCTGCCGCTATGCTAATTATGGTTTCACTCGAGCGATCGATGAGTCACATTCCGACCTGACTTCCAAGTCTTGGTAATCAATATTGCTTGGGTTTGAAGCTGGCATTATCATCGACAACATACAGATACAAATCCAGTCCATGGGCAAAACCTTTTAAGATGAGTTATCTTTTCACTCTACTTGCTGTGCATCTCTACAGCGGGTTAAACAGCTTCTCAGAAATCACCCAAAATGGAAGCTTTCTTCAGGGTTGTCAATGATATTTCTTACTTGTGAAACTCAGAAAGTTAAGTAAAATACGTATTAAATTCGATAAGTAATCTTTGCGAATACAGTTGATTATTCTCAAAACTGCTGTTAACCAAGGTAATACACACTCGCAACACTCCGTAACTATGCAGTGTAAGCAAGAGTAAACTTGCGGTGCAACTTTAAACTTAGACATAATTTTTTGGTCATTATGTGCCATGTCGTATGATGTAGACAATCATGGTCTTTCCAGGACTGTGTTGGTTCCTGGCAAATTTTCTACAGAATTGGTTTACCATTGCCTTTTTCTGGGCAGTGTCTTTACAGGTTGGGTGACCCCAGCCATTATCAATACTCTTCAGCGATTGTCTGCCTGGCGTCAGTGGTCACATAACCAGGACTTGTGATGTGCACCAGCTGCTCATACGACCATCCACCACCTGCTCTCATGGCTTCACATGACACTGATTGGGGTTGGGGGGGGGAATCTAAGCAGGTGCTACACCTTTCCCAAGGGAGGCCTGTAGGCCAGCAGAGATGTAAGGAACTCCTTACACCTCCTTTGGTAGAGACACATCTCCACCCCACCACCATTTAAACATAATACTTCCATCAAAATATATACAGCCACTAAATATTTACCAATTCACCAGAAATTTAAGACTCACAGATATTGCTGTTTCAAGGGCAAATAAAGACTGGATGGAGATAAGTGTTGTTCCACCATGCATCAAATCAAATCAAAACTAACCCACACCGGAAATTATATTTTAAAAAACAGCTTATGTATAAGAAACAATAAATACGAGAAAGTCTGCAGATGCTGGAACTCCATAGCAGCACACAGATCAGACAGCATCAGTGGAAATGAATAAACAGCCAACTTTTTGAGTTGAGACTCTTCTTCAGGACTGAGAAGGAAGAGGGAAGAACCAGATTAAAAAAGTTGTGGTGTGGGGGGTGGGGTTTAGGAAAGGAAGTTCGCTGGAAGGTGATAGGTGAAGTCAGGTGGGTGAGGAAGGTCAAAGGGTGGAGAAGAAGGAATCTGATTGGACAGGAAAGTGCACCATAGGAGAAAGGGAAGGAGGAGGGGACCCAGGGGTAAGCAATAGGCAGATGAGAAGAGATAAAAGGTCAGAGTGGGGAATAGAGAAGGGGGGGAGGAAATTTCTTTACCAGAAGGATTAATCAATATTCATGTGATGAAGTGTTTTTACTCATGTTAGGAAGTGATGTTGACACAAAATGAAAGGTACCGCTAGAGACCAGAACGGTCACATTGAAGTAATCATTGGGGAAGGTAAAAATGAAACACACAACCCTAAGAAACTCCCTCCCTACCACCCTCCTGGCTGATGTACAGTCTGTGGAAGATGGAACTGAAGACCTCAGAGCGAGATTGCAGTACCAGAGGAACATCGGGAACAGTTGTGTACTAGGCTTCACAGAGACATAGCTCACTGGACACAACAATCCAGCCCAAGAGCTTCACCATCCACTGCATGGACCAGATGGTAGGATCATGAAAAGGCAGAGGTGGTGATGTTTGCTTCATGATTAAATTTTCGTGGTGCACAGATGTGGTAGTTGTCTCAGTCCTGCTCCCCTCATCTGGAACATCTGGCAATCAAGTGTCACCTATTCTATCTGCTATCTCCACCATCGTCCTGGAAGCAGTGGTCATTCCATCCCTGGTGAACGTCAGGCTGGTAATGAGCACTTTGATCAGCAATCACAAAACAATGCACCCTGATGCCTTCCTGATCATTGCAGATGATTTCAACCAGGCCATCTTGAAACAGTCTCTGACAAACTACCACCAATATGGCCCCTGTGGAACCAAACACTACATCACTGCTACACCACCATCAAGAATAATTACCATGCCATCTCATGTCCTCACTTTCATGAGTTGATCACCTGGCTTTACTTCTACTTCCAGCATTTTGGCACAGAATGAGGACCACAGCACCAGTGGTGCTGAGTGCAAAAGAGTGGTAAAGAGATGTGGACGAGTATTTTTCAGGACTACTTTGAATCAGTAGAGTGGACCAGATTCAGGGATTCATCTTCTGATATGAATGAATATGCCACGGCCATCACTAGCTTCATCAAGACCCACATGGATGAGTGTATGCTTTCAAGACGTTGGATCTGGTGATTTTGATCTGCAGGCTCTTTGGAAGTCAGGAATGAGGCATAGAACCTGGTGGTTATAACCATTTCATAAAGTATTACAGGAGCAAATAACGAACAATAAAAGAGACAAAGAAAAGGACGCTGTGGTTGTCTGATATTTAGATTAGAGATAAAACACATTCTATTGAATAGATGTAACCAATAAAATAGTCAATGTAACTCAATGCAAATGGCATAACACCTGCTGCAGAAAAACTCAGAAACATCTAGAAAATACAGATTCATCTATACTACAATTACTGGAAAATTCACTGAACAATTAAACACACACAGATGATCATACAAAAATCATAAGCAAGCATTGGAAAATTAAACTACAAGAAACATAACACAATTCTACACCCTAATTCAAAAAAGGAAGATACTGAGTTTTGCCTAACTAAGTGCTGAATGACGCAGGAGATTTGCATTCTGCTGAAGGATAGATCTGTGGTGTTCAAGACTGATAATCCAGAAGTCTACAGGAAGTCTGGGCATGACCTATGGAGGGCCATTGTGAGAGTGAAAAGGCAATTCTGTGTGAATTTAGAGACCCAATCAGATACAGAACAGGTGTGGCAGGGTTTCTTCCTACAAGGCAAAACCAAACAGTATAAATGGCAGTGATGCTTCACTCCCCAATGAGCTCAATCAATGCCTCTTATTCACACCTAAAATGGGAAAATAACAGTATACCTGTGCAAATTATCACAGCATTCTGTGGCCCATGATCTCTTCTGATGTCACACCATCTTTCAAGAGTGTGAACTCTAAAAAAGAATCAGGCCCTAATGGTGTACCTGGCTGGGTACTGAAAACCTGTGCTGAACTACCGGCTGGAGTTTTCAAGGATACATTGAACCTCTCACTGCTGCGGTCTGAAGTTCCCACCTGTTTCAAAAGGGCAGCAATTGTAATGGTACCCAAGAAGAGCAGGGTGAACTGTCTCAATGACTATTGACCAGTAGCATTTGCATGTACAATAGTGAAGTGCTTCAAGAGTTTGGTTAGGGCTAGAGTTAACTCCCGCCTGAGCAAAGACCTGGACCCGCTGAAACTTGCTTGCTGCTGCAGAGAACAGATCTACAGAGACTACAATCTCACTAGCTCTCCATTTTGCTTTGTGTCAGGCTGCTGTTTTTCGATTAGAGCTCTGTGTTCAATAACATCATTCTTTCAGTATTAATCACCAAGCTTCTCAACCTTGGACTCTGTACTTCCTTCTGAAACTAGATCCTTGATTTCCTCATTGGAAGACTAGCTCAGTAATAACATCTCCTCCTCGCTGACAGTCAACACTGGCACCCTTCAAATAAGTTTGCTTAGCCCATTACTCTCCTCCCTCAACACTCATGACATCGTAGCTCAGATTAAATCATCTACACAGGTCATTCATTCTGACAACCAAGTCCAGCTCCTGGCCTTCACGTGCAGCTTAGCTACTAAGCCCAGTTGACCCGACTCTACTGATAGGAGAATCCTGAATGAGAGCCAAATCCAAGATATCTCCTTCAGGTACCCAGCACCTCTCCTTGGTTCAGAATCCTTCCCCTGAACAGTACACAAGTCCAGAAGTCTTTTCGCTGTGAAGACCTGTTCCCTCTCAATAAACCAGGGTGGCAGCAGAGCTGATGGTGGTGGGGGTAAGAGGCTGGTGTAGACAGGTTTTAATTCAGAGAGTTGGAAGGAGGGGTTAATCTTTAGGGTCTTGAGAAGCTGCAAGGTGTAAGCCACTGGGTTTACTTTCTTGAGAACGTTGAAGAGTCCAATGAACATGGATGCCAACTTTCTAGATTCCACTTGGAGAGGCAAATCATGAGTGGACATCCAAATCTGTTACCCAGGCTGTAAAGTGGGTCCCTGACTTCTCCTTTGGTTCACTTCGGTCTTGGCCTTGTGGGTAGAGGCCATCAAAATCTCTCTTGCCCTAATCCGTTTTTGGTTGCAGAGCAGGACGAGACTTTCAGCCTCAGGGACCCCAACCTTGGCTTCTTGTTCCATAAAGAGAGGTGGAGGATAAGCAACTGGCCTTTGAGCACTGACATCCCATGCACCAAGTGCTGCAAGGTGTTGTAGGCGATCTCTGCCTGCATCAAATGGTCACACCACTCATCAGGTCTTTCTGAGGCTAAGCATCTTGGTTTTAAATCCTGGTTGGTCCACACCATCTGGCTGTTGGATTGTGGGTGAAACCCAGAGAAAAGGCTTGCTGTTGCCTCTCTCAGTTTACAGAATGCCCTCCAGAAATGTGATGTGAATTGTGGACCACGATCTGAGATAATGTCCACTGGAAGTCTCTGGATCCTGGAGACCTGGTCCAGGACAATTCTGGTCATCTCCGCCGCAGATGTTAGCATCTCCAAGGCAATGAACTTGCAGGCTTTTAAAAAACAATTGTCAATTACCATGATGACTGACTTCTCCTTGGATGGCAGTAGACCTGTGACCAAGTCCATGGAGATGTGTTTCCAAGGTCTTTCCAGGACAGGTAGCGGGTGGACGAGCCTATGAGGTTGGCTGGAGTGCTCCTTTATCTGAGTGCACTGCTTACGTGCCTGCACGTGCTGCTGTATCTTTTTCATCATTCTGGGCCACCAATATCTCCTCTTGATAAATCTGAGGATCCCGGCAATCCCTAGGCGAGTGATCATTCTTGATGAATGTTCCCATTGGAGTACCTGGGAAGAGACTGAACTTGGGGTGAATGGCCGACCTGGAGGATATTCTTACAAATCTCCCCTTGCGCTTGGACCTTAAGGACAAGAATGTCAATTTCCCCAATGAATCAGCACTACCACCCTGGCGTTGGGCAAAATGATGGTGGGCTGCTTTTCTTGTTTCGGTTCATCAAACTGATGGGACAGGGCATCTGGCTTCTGGTTCTTTGATCCTGGTTGATGGGTCAGGATGAAATCAAAGCGGTTAAAGAACAAAGACCACCTGGAATTCAGCCTCTTGGCCTTCTGAATATAAGCCAGGTTCTTGTGGTCAGTCCAAATGACAAAAGGGTTCTTGGCCCCCTCTATCCAGTGATGTCATTCCTCCAAAGCTAACAACTGAAAGAAGCTCCTGATCCCCAATGTCTTAGTTCCCCTCTGCCAGGAGGATAGCCCCCTGGAGAGGAATGCACAAGGGTGTCACTTACCATCTGAAGGTGATTGTTGGGACATGACGGCACCCACTCTGATACCTGAGGCGTCCACCTCCACTATGAAGGGAAGATTCAGGTTAGGAGAATCCAAGATAGGAGCTGTTGTGAACCACTGCTTGAGCTCCATTTCAGTAGTTCAGACAAGAGGTCCCATGGATCTTTCGGTTAGCGCGGTCAGCAGAGCTGCCACCAAGCTGGGGTTCCTGATGAGCTTCTGGTAGCAGTTTGCAAGCCCCAGCGATCATTGCACTTGTTTGTTACTGGATGGTGGTGGCCAGTCTCGGACTGTCTGCATCTTGAGATTGCCATGGGAGATGATGAAACCCAAAAGTGAAACAGTCATCGCATGAAACTCAGGGTTCTCCAACTTGACATAAAGTCCATTGTCTAGAAACCTCTTAAAAATGTCCCTGACCTGAGTGACATGCTCCTTCATGGTCTTTGAGAAGATTAGGATATCACCCAAGTAGATGAAAGCATACTTATGGGGTGTATCCCAGAGCATAAAGGCTTGGAAAGTGCTGGAACATACACAATACTGAAGAGCGTTGTGAAGTTGGCACAGCTAGGAGCGTCTTGTAACAGCTCCCCTGCTTGCAGCTGTACCTCACCCACGGGGAAGGTTTCAGAGTAAACCCCGAGGGGAAAATCTGAACTCTCTAAGATATTCCTATGTTGAATTCAACACTGACTGGCAACTCCAGCGATGTTGCTGGTGCCAAACTGTATCGGTCTCGGCCATTCCTTTGGATTCACCAGATGCATGGAGAGAGGGAGCTACATGGGAAAAGCTTGCTCTCCATATTGTACTGTCCTGGCTTGCGTATCTAGATAGTTAGGATATGACATCCATGATCAGCCCTGACCAATGGAAGCCTCAAATAAATTCACTGATGACACTGCCACTGTTGGTAAAATCTCAGATGGAAACATGGACGTAAACAGGTACTTAGAAGGTCGAGTGATGTCGAGTGATGTCACAACAAAAATCTCAAGGCCAAGGATTTGATAGTGGACTTCAGGAAGTGGAAGTTTGGAGAACACACACCAATCCCCATTGAGGGGTCAACAATGGAAAGGGTGAGGAGCTTTATGTTTGGGTGTTGACATCTCGGAGAATCTGTCCTGGCCCAACACATTGGTGCAATCACACAAAAGACACAGCAGCTGCTCTACTTAGTTAGGAGTTGAGGAGATGTGGCATGTTACCAAAGACTTTTACAAATTTCCATAGATATACGTTGGTGAACATTGTGACTAGTTGTATCACAGCCTAGTATGGAACTTCCAATTAACAAATTTGCAAGAAGCTGCAGAGGGTTGAAGAGTGAGCCAGCACAATCATAGGCACAACCTTGAGGACTTCTTCAAGAAACTGTGTCTCAAGAAGGTGTTAAGCACCCTCGCCTTCTGCAGCATGCCTTCTTCTCTTTACTACCATCAGAAAGGAGATAAAGGAGCCTGAAGATGCACACTCACCTATTCAGAAACAATTTCATCCATTCTGTAATCAGACCTGAGTGGTCTATGAACACTATCTCATTATTCCTCTTTTTCAACACTTTATTTATGTTGTATTTCTTAGTATTTTATGTCTTTGCACTGTACTGTTGTGGCAAAACAACAAATTTCACATCATGTAGACAGTTCAAATAACCAAGATTCGGATCCTAATGCCATTACCTCATCATTGTTACAAATGTAAATTTATTCAAAGTTATACAGTTTGTTTAAATTTGCATTAACAACATGATGAAGTCACAGGCTGTTCGCTAAGGGTACTTGGGAAACTAATGACACCTTTTCAATTTCTATGCACACATCGTTTAACACTAAGATCCCAAAATTTCTGCTGGCATTTCACTGTGACTCCACAGGCCATATTATTTCCAGCGTTTTCCACTGTAATCAAAACAGAAGACCAGAACTGATGCAACTTTAAACTATTTTTACCAAACCAGTGCCATTGTAAAAAATTCCCTATAATTCTAAGTGATTTTTTAATAGAGTACAAAACCATAATTATGGCTCAACAATATACTTGGGATTAAAATATCAATTTTATTTATGATTTTTAAAATTTTATTCAGATTAGACATGTATAAGGTGTCTTAAATGTTGAAAAATACTAGCATGGTTTATTTATGAATTTCAATTTCCACTTTAATCATTTCATTCAATATGTAAATAATGTTTAAAATGTTAACTAAAAATTGCTCTTTTTGACTCCTGCATTGTTGTCTATGATAATTTGATGATGACTTGGGAGGATGTTTAAATGCTAGGAATGTCCTCCAGCCATCACCTAAGAGTCACAGATGTTGGGTAAGTTTCTTGTATTTTGATCATTAGGTCTTTGTAAAAAACTTTGTGGTCAGCAATGATGGATTATTCTCCCCCAGTGATTGCATATTCCAGGCCCCCTTGTGACAACCTTTCTCTCAATGTATGTACATTCTCCTTTGTCCTCAATGTTCTCAATCATGTCATTCATCAGAAATTTGTGAAAGATAAGCTACTGCAGATTCCATATCGTATTTTCTTACCAACAATCCCAATGATTATTTCTTTGACAGACGAAGCTTTGACAATTCCACAAGTCCACAACTTATGACTGTGTGGCTAAGCACAGCTCCAATTCCATATTCTATTTTGCTGATGACACCACTGGCATGGGCTGCGTCAAAGGTGGAGATGAATCAGCGTATAGGAGGGAGATTGAAAATCTGGCTGAGCTGTGTCATAACAACAACCTCTTACTCTACATCAGCAAGACCAACGAGCTGATTATTGACTTCAGGAATAGGAAACCAGAGGTCCTCATTGGAGGATCAGAGGTGGAGAGGATCAGGAACCTTAAATTCCTAGGTTTTATTATTTTGGAGGACCTGACCTGGGCCCCGTATGCAAGTACAATTATGAAGAACAAATGGCAGTGTTTCTACTTCCTTAAGAGCTTGCAGAGACTTGGCATGACACCTAAAACTTTGACAAGCTGCAATAGATGTGTAGTGAAGAGTATATTGCCTGGTGGCATCACAGCTTGATATGGAAACACCAATGACTTTGAATGGAAAATCCTACAAAAGTAGTGGATAAGACCCAGTCCATTATGCGTAAAGCCCTCCCAACCATTGAGCACATCTACATGTAATGCTCTCGCAGGAAAGCAGCATCCATCATCAGGGACCCCCCACCACACAGGACATGCTCTCTTTTCGCTGCTGCTATCAGTAAGAAGATACAAGAGCCTCAGGATTTACCCCACCAGGTGCAGGAACAGTTAATGCCCTTCAACCATCAGGCTCTTGAACCAAAGGGGGTAACTTCATCAACTTCACTTGCCCCATCATTGAATGTCTGAACAACCAATGGACTCACCTTCAAGGACTCTTCATCTCATGTTCTTGATACTGATTGCTTATTTATTTATTATTATTATTATTATTTCTTTTTTTTTGTATTTGCACAGTTTGTTGTCTTCTGCATTCTGGTTGAACACCCTTGTTGGGTGGTCTTTCGTTGATTCTGTTATGGTTATTATTTTATAGATTTATTGAGTATGCCCACAGGAAAACCAATCTCAGGGTTGTATATGACAACGTATCTGTACTTTGATAATAATATTTACTTTGAACTTGAACTTTGAATTCCTTTCTTCTCACCAGTGCTGGTCAGTATTTGCAGCTCTTACAGTATTTTTAAAGAGGAATTATGCTGTTTATATTGGCAGAAGTTGCCATTGCTTTTGTATCTTACATTTCCAATAAAATATGATGTCAGTGGAGTACTTGGTGTGAATCATACACCATACCTACCTTCATTTCATAGGCTGGAGCACTGCTACAGATTCTCTCTGATTAATTAATGATTATGTCCTTCTGCAAGGTGTCGACATGAAATGGCAACCATCTTTCTGCCTCGACAGATGTTGCCTGTCCCATTGAATCTTTCTAGCAGTGTTTTTTTTGCTGCAGATTATAGTATCTGCAGTGCCTTGTCTCTTTTTTGACTTGCTGATACACAGCAAGCACCCCCATCTTCACCATTTCCCATTCCCTTGTCCCACTCTCATGTTACTCTTTGACTGCACACCCTCCTTCACCATTTCCCATTCCCTTGTCCCACTCTCATGTTATCTCCTTGCCAACCCATTGCTTCCCTCTGGTGCTCTCCCCCCTTTCTTCTTTCTTTCATGGCCTTCTGTCTCTTTCACCAATCAACTTCCTAGCTCTTTGCTTCATCCCTCCCTCTCCAAGTTTCCTCTCACCCCACATTTCAAATCTTTTTTTCCCCTCCAGTCCTGCTGAAGGGTTTCGGCCTTAAATGTTGACTGTACTTTTTTCCATAGATGCTGCTTGGCCTGCTGAGTTCCTCCAGCATTTTGCGTGCATTGCTCAGATTTCCAGCATCTGCAGAATTCCTCTTGTTTGTTAAGAAAACTTGGAAGTGTGTGCTCTCGGGGAACTATTTGATAGAACAAATTGTTACATGACCACACGTATCAACTTTCCTTAGGTTCTATTCTTTCCCGTGCACAGACCAGAGCCCAAAGCCTTTGCTGGTATGATTCTTCTACGAATTAACTTCTGGCAAGTTGATTGAATTTCATTTTCTTGGAGTGTTCCTTTCATTGCCAAAGGGGCTAATTTCCTTTGTTCTACTTCAACCTTTATGTGTTCCAACATGTCATCAGCAAATTTGGGCATGTTTGGAATAGAAATTTTGCAGCCCAAAAACTTGTAGTGCTCGCAATTACATTTGTTTCCAACCACTGCTCATTACTTTGGACAGAATGCAGTTAATATTTTGCTGTTCTTCACTGGAACTCATGGCACTTTTCCACCAAATGACAAATCCAGTAGTGCTTCCTGTTGATTAAAAGTTTATGTGGATTTTATCTGATCAGCTCTTAGAGTGCTATTAATAGTTTTGCAAAGCACCTGTTACTTCCTCTGTCATAGTTACTAACCCCTTGCTCCAGCCTTCTGATTGTGCATGGAGTGTAGTATTCAACAATGAGTCCTTTCCAGAAAGAATGTTTCAGTATTTGTGCAGTTGAATGAGAAAGAGAATACAATTATAATTCATTCGCATTTTAAAGTTACTTTTGAAGAATGGGCCTCCTTATTTTTAAAATAATATTTTGTAATTTCCAATGTTGGAAATTTATGGACTTGTTTGAAACTTGAGTCCTGATGAAAGGGCTCCATCAAAAATGTCAACTATTATTTCCCTCTGTGGATGCTGCCTGACCTGCTGAGTTCCTTCAACTTTTATGTGTTGTCCCAGATTCCAGCACCTGCAGTCTCTAGTGTTTTCAGTCATACCACACAAGTTGCTCAGGAGCCAGTTCTCTGCTTGACATTCAGTTAGGAATATTTCCTTTGAAGTTTTGTCAATTTTTAGGGCTAAACATGCTCTGAAATCCATTCCATGGAAATTCAGTGACTTTACAAAGCAATCTGTTTACTGTTAATGACTGATGTTGAATTTCTAGGCAAATATGCAGGATGGCATTGCTTTAATGGAAAAATCATCTTCAAAATCTGCCAACATCTGAATCTTACACAAATTGCAATTTGAACCACATTATAAATAGCTTTCATGCACCTGGATTCTTAGAAGTTGGAGACAAGGATGTCTGCACCTCCCAAGATTTGTCTCCCATTGTTATTCAAGGGAGGTAACTAAAATAAAAACCACACCAAAGAGAGAAAAACACAATTCATTCATTATTGGCTGACCACAGATGGGCTGCACAGTTGTTTTTGCCGTGGTATAGGGGGCCACTGAACATGTACCTGAGAAGCATTCTATTCCTTCATTGTTATTCTGTTGATATGGTAACAGGAAGTGCACCACACAGGTCATTGGGTGTTGTTCCAGCTGCAGTCGTGACAGTGCCATTTTGTGATGAGGGGAAATTTAGACTGAAGCAGCTTGTAAATCAAATGATGATGGGATGACTCCTTCCCACATTACATTCATTTGCAAAATGCCTGCCAGAACATGCTCCTGACACAGGATGTCTCTAGGAGGTGCAGATTGATTATAAGTAATCCAGGATCATCTTTTAATTCATGCTAGAAACTCATGCTACTGGAACCCTGCCGAAGCTTACAGCTAATTAACAAATTAGTTAGCACTGACTGGATGCTGAAATCATCAAATTGAGCAGAGGGCATGAAGTTGGCATGTTGTCTACAATGGAATCACAGACACTATAATCTCCATATCTGTTTTTCTTTTTGAAGAGGGGACAAACATTGAATTTAGCTCCCTAATGGTTTGATACTCCAAGACAGAGCATGGCCAGAGACCCAGGTGAGGATGGTAATGACCAAGTGCTGGAGAATCCGAGACTAGAATTGAGACACAATACGAGGCTGAGGCGAGAACAGGTTCTAAACAAGGCGGCAGACAGGAATCCAAAGTAAAACTGAAAATTGAGCACCAGACCTCAGTTCTTTTAAAATCCCGGTGCCAAAACATCACTGCCAATTAGCCTGAATCTTTAACAGGGCTGCTTCAGCTGTCCATATTCTGGAGATCAGAGCGTCTAACCCCTGGAAGCTGGTGCGGTCATGTGCATATTGTAACACAGGGAGACACACTACCTCTGGTAATACTGGAAGTCATCAGTTCCCATTGAACTACTGCACAAATCAATTTGTTCTGAATGAGGAGTAAAATATCCATAGGAAAGCTACAGAATTCAATTTACTATCAGGATATTTAAAAACTGCATTTATGCTTATATTTTTCCATCTGTTTTAGGCCAAAAGCTATTTCTAATTCCTTGGTACACCAAAGACAGGACAGTTTCCTTCCAATAAGCCAATAAGCCATCTCATTTCATTCCGAGACTGCCATTCCAAACAAGGTCTTACAAATTCATTCTAAGTGAGCTTGCCTGTGGATACAATCAAACAATCATACAATCATAGAGTCACACAGCACAGACATGGGCTGGAATGCCTATCTAATCTAGTTCCATTTGCCTGTGCTTGCCCCATAATCCTTCACTATCCATGTTCTTGTCCAAGTGTCTTTTAAATGTTTTTAATGTACCTTCCTCAGTAACTTCCTCTGGCAGCTCATTCCATATATAAATCAACCTCACGGTGAAAAAAGTTACCCTTCTGGTTCCTCTCTCACTCTAAATCTAGGCCATCAACTTCTAAATTCTCCAATCCTGTGAAAAAGGCTGAGTGCATTCACCTTTTCTATTCCCTTCGTAATTGTAGATCTCCTTGTAAGATCACCCTCAATCACCTTCTCCCCTAGGAATAAAGTCCCAATCAGTCCAACCTCTCTCCATAACTCAGTCATTCAAGTCCCAGAAACATCCTCTTAAAACTTCTCTGCCTCTTTCCAGCTTAATGGCACATTACCTATATCTGGGTGAGCGGAAATGAACACAATTTTCCAAATATGGCCTCACCAATGTCTTGTGCAGCTGCAGCATAATGTTCCTTCACCTGTACTCAGTGCCTGACTGATGAAGGCCAGTGTGCCAAAAGCTTTCTTCACCACCTATGACCCTATTTTTAGGGAACCATAGATGGAGCAAATGCTTTTCTCTGTTGGAGTAAAGTAACATTTTGGACAAACCATTTATCAATTATGAATAATATCAAAAAAGTAATATACTTGATGTACTTAAAATACACATTCAGCTTTTTAGGAACAGTTTCTTCCCCTCTGCCATCAGATTTCTGAAAGGTCCACAAACCCATGAACGCTACTTCACCATTTTTCACTCTTTTTACACTAGTTTTTTTTATGTTTTCTTATTGTACCTTATCTGGCGTATGGGGTGTCCAGGGAGGGGTAGCCCTTTTGGTGAAGGGGTGTGTCATGTCCATTCTGGGGCAACTCACTCATCTTTGGTCCCCACCAGCACTCACTCGTGGCTCCAAGTAGCTGTTTGCATGCGACAATGGTCACACCCCACTATAACTGCTTTGATAAGCAGGCTAAACCAGGTGAGGGTAGCTGGTGACCTCATACCATAGTGATGCTTGTCCTAAAATGTGACATCAGCTCCAGTGGATTGGGCGGATGAGATCCAACGGCCAGGAAGGTGGTACTGCAACACTCTGTGGAGAAATCATCATGGTTATCCACTACAACCAAGGAAGACCCCAGTTTATCACACTTATTTGTCCCACTGGATGCAGACTTCTGAGGTCGAGGGAGTGGAACTGCTCCGGAGCAACAGATTTCCCAATTTAAAAAACCCTTCTGCACAAGTTTCCTGTCATAATTGGACATAATGGACAACCATAAAAACTTGCGACTTACAGTTTTTTTTATGTATTACGCTGTACTGCCGCTGTAAAACAACAAATTTCACAACATATGTCAGTGATAATAAACCTGATTCTGATATAAAGTAAAAATTATTAAATGCTATCTTTCAGTTACAAGAATTACTCTCTTATCCAAGTCAGAGTTCACAGGGATCAGCCCAATGGTTGGAGTATATCATTACCTCTGAGGGAGATTCTCAGTTAGGACAAACCATTCAGATGGCCAGAAAAGACTCTGGTACTTTGGTATATTTAGAAATAATTCCTCTGGTGCTCCAGGCAACATTTATTCATACCTTGTTACCGTCTTAGTGTTCATTTTAGAATATTGATGTATGCAAATATTCTGCTGTGCTTCAATGTAATACAATATACATTTTAAAAATGATTTAATTGATTTCATAATGCTTTGGGGCACTCTGGCAATGAAAGCCATAATAATAAGCCACATAATTTGTTTTCTTTGAAATGGCTTCCAATTACCCCTTTAATTGATTCTGACAACTGAACATGGTGCAGAAGGCATGTTGAATTTGCATATCTCCAAATTCAATTTATAACAGATTGATTCATGATCACGGGTGTCAACCAGGGTGTTAAGTATGAAAGCAATGAAGTGAACAGAAGAACAGGAGGACCAGGGATGCAGCTCTGGAGTAACAACATGTCACATCCATCAGGTTCCTTGGACAGCATCTTCAAAAGCTATGACTTCTACCAGCCAGAAGGACAAGGGCTGAAAAAGAATTGAAGCCCTAACAACCAGCAGTTGCCCTCCAGGACGCAAGCCACCGTGACCTGGAAATGTATCCTTTCCTTTAATGCTGCTGGGTCAAAATCCCGGAACTCCATTATTCGTAGGATTGTGGGTATTACACAGACCTCAAGGACTGTAGTAGTTCCTGAAGGAGGCACAGTGCCACTGTGATGCACCATCAATAACTCTCTGAGACGTGAGGCGAGATATTGGCTTTTATTGACTGGAAGAAAGAACAAGCAGTAGTTGACCACCATACTACATCCTGGAGACTGAGGGCAGGGCTCAGGCCCCAATCGCCTTTATACCGGGGTCTGTGGGAGGAGCCACGGTCAGTGGGAGGGCCACAGGAGCAGTCAGCGGGGGGGGCGTGTCCAGACAGGTATATGTAGTTCACCACACACTGTCTCAAGGGCAACTTGAGATGGGCGATTAAATACTGACTTAGCCTTTGATTGAACAAAACAGAATCCACTTCATGAACACACTAATCAGAACTAGAATCTGATTTATTGCCACTGGTTTTTATGATGTGAAACTTGCATGTTTTGTGGCAGCAGTACAGTGAAAGCAAGTAATTGCTACTTGTGGCAGAGACAATGGTAGAACAAATTTTGGTCACACACACACACACACAACTTCTATTATTATAAGTGTTAACTCTGGTAAAAAAAAATTCAGTCAAGATTCAAACACTTGGAGGTGCACTGTTTTGAGCCACTGAGCTACTTGAACACCAAAAAAAAACACAGAAGAGAGCCTTTGAAAAGTTCACGGTCACCTGTTACATATTCTGGGCCTAGTCAATTCTAGCAGCAGGCTTTTCAATACATTCAGTCTGTGCCTGCTGTGCTTTACATACAAATGTGAAGAGTAATGAGATAGTATTACATCATCCACAGCACAGGATGCTCCAGATCCAAACCCTTGTGGGAATTTAGGAAAAAGTTATTTGAGATAATGCTGCAATAGAAATTGTGCAAGTAGGTTCTGAAAACTTCAAAATTTGCTTTTCTCAAAGGCATTAAGCTGTTTCATTCCATGTTGCCTTTAAGCAATGGCTGTTCAATTAAAAATAAATTGAAAATCTGTATTTTGCCTTCAGTTTAAGAATAGCTTGTGCAATTCATTAGGTCAAAAGTAAGAGAAGTGACAAATTCTGTCACTCATTCTGCACCCTTTGTGTTGTGTGCCGTGCCAAGCAGGAGATGGCAGTAGAGGCCACAGAAGTTTACCTGGGGTAGAGAGGACAGTGTGAACTGAAAGTTTCACCAGTGGGACATTGTTTATTCCTTTCAGCTTCCCAGACAACACCAGTAGAGGTCCAGCCTAGTTAGTGGAAAAAAACAGGAAACTAAAGCTCTGGCAAGGCCAGAGAAAAATCAAAAACATATCAAACAGAAAGGAGAATTACTTAAGAAGGAAACATTTACGGATCTAGTCTTGGTTTTTGATTTTATAAATACTTAATGATACAGTTGCATGTATATGCCACTTCAAAAGATAATTTTTTTTCCATGGGTAAGCCAACTTTAAATTAAATAAAATTGTGGGATATGAACATCAAGCCAGCAGCAGAGTATGTTGTAATTAAAGCAATCTTGCGTTCAAGACAGAAAGCTATTTTTAAAGTCTAAAATTAGGGAGGTGTGTCTACATTTTAGTTATGGTGGTTAAGTAGAAAAATAACCTGTAATTGTATATTTCAAGGGGTGGCACGGTAGCAACTCAGTTAGCAGAGCGCTATTACAGCGCTAGCGACTCCGGTTCAATGCTGCTGTCTGTAAGTTTATACATTTTCCCTGCGATGGTGTGGGTGTCCTCTGTGTGCTCCATTTCCCTCCCACACCCCAAAGATGAATGGGTCAGTTGGCTAATGGATCCCATTGCTGTAATTGGGCAGTGTGGGCTTTTTGGGTCAGAATAGATGGTTACAATACTGTATCATTATATAAGTAAATAAACAGAAATAGACACATGATTAATTTGATTAAAAGAACCTTTTTGTTGCCTCATTCATTAATAAAATTAGTTATATTGTGTATTTAATATTGCCATAATATTTGAGTAATATTATTGGATTAAACAATCTTTGTTGTTTAAATAATTCATTATGTGTTATATTGTAAAAGTATGTGAATGGCATACGTCATGATGCTGCCACGTCACATGTGTGTGCTTCGCTAAAGTAAAAATGAAACTAAGCACAGGCATCTCCTGGCTCCGTGCTTTTCATTCAATTAGTTTTATATTGTGGCATTATAAAACATAATAGTGGCAACAAGGAAGCGTTGAATGAATCCAAGACAACTATCCACCCGTTGAAATGCAGTGAGACATTCAATTTTTTTTAAAAAAGACAGAAAATAGATGAATTCATGTGTTGCTAGACAGTGAGTACTGGGTGGTAGTGATCACAAATAAATGAAAAGGAACACAGAAGTAAATGGCTACAAAAGGAAAGATAGATGGATTTGATTGCACAATTGTCAACTGGCTGATATGTAGAGAGAAAATTGAATGGTATATTAAAGCAAATGGAAAAGACAATGAGAAAAGAGGGCCAGGTGTGCTGTGTGGTATTGGTGGAAGAGCATACAGTTTACTTAGAAGTTTAACAGCTACAACAAAACCAACCAAAAATGAGCTTTGTTGATCTTCTGAAAGTAATGCAGGAACATTTACAACCAAAAGCATTGTTGATTGCAGAATGTTTTAGGTTTCCTAACAGAATCAAAAGGTAGGAGAGCCTAATTTAACTTTTGTGGTTGAATTAAAGAGATTGTTTGAGCATTATCAGTTCAGGTATGGGCTTAATGATGTACTGAGAGAACTATTCATTTGTGGAATCTTACAAGAAAGCATTCAAACATGGCTCCTAACTGAAGCACAATTCACATTTAAAAAAGCAGTTGAAATTACTTTATCAATGGAAGCAGAGCAGTAGAAAGTGATGCAATTGAGTTGCAGTCAGGAATGAAAGTGAGCATGAACAAAATTGCAACATCTAAACAGAAACTTACCTCCTGAAATTGGAAGACCACAATCTCTGTGGATTGGTGATAATATCTCCTCCTCACTGACAATCAACACTGGTGCAGCTCAGTGGTGTGTGCTTAGCCCACTGCTTTACTCTCTATATACCCATGACTGTGTGGCTTGGCATAACTCAAATACCATCTATAAATTTGCTGATGATACAACCATTGTTGGTAGAATCTCAGATGGAGACAAGAGGTGTACAGGAGCGAGATATATTAACTAGTGGAGTGGTGTCGCAGCAACAACTTGCTTTCAATGTCAGAAAGATGAAAGAGCGGATTATGGACTTCAGGAAAGGTAAGATGAAGGAACACATACCAATCCTCATAGAGGGATCAGAACTGGAGAGAGTGAGCAGTTTCAAGCTCCTGTGTGCCAAGATCTCTGAAGACCTAACCTGGTCCCAAAATATCGATGCAGCTACAAAGAAAGCAAAACAGCTACTATACTTGATTAGGAGCTTGAAGAGATTTGGTATGTCAACAAAAACACTCAAGAAAAGTGGAGAGCATTCTGACAGGCTGCATCACTTGCTGATATGTTGGGGGCGGGGGGGTGCTACTGCACAGGACGGCAATAAATTTTGTTGGCTCCATCTTGGGTACTAGCCTACAAAGTACCCGAGACATCTTCAAGGAGTGGTTTCTCAGAAAGACAGCATCTATTATTAAGGACCCTAGCACACAGGGCATGCCCTTTTCTCATTGTTACCATCAGGTAGGAGGTACAAAAGCCTGAAGGCATCCACTCAGCAATTTAGGAACAGCTTCTTCCCCTCTGCCACCTGATTCCTAAATGGCCTATCAATACACTCTGCCCAGGATAAACATAGAAACATAGAAAACCTACAGCACAATACAGGCCCTTCGGCCCACAATGCTGTACCGAACATGTAGTTACTTAGAAATTAACTAAGGTTACCCATAGCCCTCTACTTTTCTAAGTTCCAGATCCAGGACTCTCTTAAAAGACCCTATCATATCCGCCTCCACCACTGGTGCCGGAAGCCCATTCCATGCACTCACCACTCTCTGTGTAAAAAAACTTAACCCAGACATCACCTCTGTACCTATTTCCCAGCACCCTAGAACTGTGCCCTCTTGTGGCAGCCATTTCAGCCCCAGGTAAAAGCCTCTGACTATCCACATGATCAATGGCTCTCATCAGCTTATACACCTCTATTAGGTCACCTCTCATCCTCCTTCGTTCCAAGGAGAAAAGGCCACGTTCACTCAACCTATTCTCATAAGGCATGCTCCTCAATCCAGGCAACATCCTTGTAAATCTCCTCTGCATCCTTTCTATGGTTTCCACATCCTTCCTGTAGTGAGGCGACCAGAACTGAGCACAGTACTCCAAGTGGGCCCTGACCAGGGTTGCATATAGCTGTAACATTACCTCTCGGTTCTTAAACTCTATCCCACGATTAATGAAGGCCAATACACTGTATGCCTTCATAACCACAGAGTCAACCTGCGCAGTAACTTTGAGTGTCCTATGGACTCAGATCCCAAGATCCCCCTGATCCTCCACACTGCCAAGAGTCTTGCCATTAATACTATATTCTGCCATCACATTTGACCTACCAAAATGGACCACCTCACACTTATCTGGGTTGAACTCCATCTGCCACTTCTCAGCCCAGTTTTGCATCCTATTGATGTCCCACTGTAACCTCTGACAGCCCTCCACACTATCCACAACACCTCCAACCTTTGTGTCATCAGCAAATTTACTAACCCATCCTTCCACTTCCTCATCTAGGTCATTTATAAAAAAATCACAAAGAGAAGGGGTCCCAGAACAGATCCCATAGGCACACCCCTGGTGACTGACCTCCATGCAGAATATGACCCGTCTACAACCACTCTTTGCCTTCTGTGGGCAAGCCAGTTCTGGATCCACAAAGCAATGTCCCCTTGGATCCCATACCTCCTTACTTTCTCAGAAGCCTTGCATGGGGTACCTTATCAAATGCCTCACTGAAATCCATCTACACTACATCTACAGCTCTACCCTCATCAATGTGTTTAGTCACATCCTCAAAAAATTCAATCAGGCTCATAGGGCATGACCTGCCTTTGACAAAGCCATGTTGACTATTCCGAAACATATTATGCCTCTCCAAATGTTCCTAAATTCTGCCTCTCAGGATCTTTTCCATCAACTTGCCAACCACTGAAGTAAGACTCACTGGTCTATAATTTGCTGGGCTATCTCTACTCTCTTTCTTGAATAAGGGAACAACATCTGCAACTCTCCAATCCTTCGGAACCTCTCCTGTCCCCATTGATGATGCAAAGATCATTGTCAGAGGCTCAGCAATCTCCTCCCTAGCCTCCAACAGTAGCCTTGGGTACATCTCATCTGGTCCCGGAGACTTATCCAACTTGATGCTTTCCAAAAGCTCCTGCACGTCCTTTCTTGATGTTTATATGCTCAAGTTTTTCAATCCTCCCTACAATCACCAAGATCCTTTTCCATAGTGAATGCTGAAGCAAAGTATTCATTAAGTATTTCTGCTATCTCCTCCGGTTCCATACACTCTTTTCCACTGTCACACTTGATTGGTTGTACTGTCTCACATCTTATCCTCTTGCTCTTCACATATTTGTAGAATGCCTGGGGGTTTTTCCTTAATCCTGCTCACTAAGGCCTTCTCATGGCCCCTTCTAGCTCTCCTAATTTTATTCTTAAGATCCTTCCTGCTAGCCTTATAATCTTCTAGATCTCTATCATTACCTAGTTTTTTTTAACCTTATACGTAAGCTCTTCTTTTCTTCTTGACTAGATTTTCAACAGCCTTTGTTCACCACAGTTCCTGTAGCCTAATGTTCTTTCCCTGTCTCATTGGAACATAACTATGCAGAAAGCCACGCAAATAACCCCTGAACCTTTGCCACATTTCTTCCGTACATTTCCCTGAGAACATCTTTTCAACTTATGCTTCCAAGTTCCTGCCTGATAGCTTCATATTTCCCCTTAATCCAATTAAATGCTTTCCTAACTTGTCTGTTCCTATCCAATGCTATGGTAAAGGAGATAGAATTGTGATCACTATCTCCAAAATGCTCTCCCACTGACAGACCTGACCAGGTTCATTTCCCAATACCAGATCAAGTACAGCCTCTCCTCTTGTAGGATTATCTACATATTGTGTCAGGAAACCTTCCTGAACACACCTAACAAACTCCACCCTATCTAAACCCCTTGCTCTAGGGAGATGCCAATCAATATTTGGGAAATTAAAATCTCCCACCACAACAACCCTGTTAATATTACACCTTTCCAGAATCTGTCTCCCTATCTGCTCCTTGATGTCCCTGTTACTATTGGGTGGTCTATAAAAATCACCCAGTCAAGTTATTGACCCCTTCCTGTTTCTAACTTCCACTCAGCAGACAATCCCTCCATGACTCCCTCCTTTTCTGCAGCCTTGACACCATCTCTGATCAGCAGTGCCACACCCCCAACTCTTTTGCATCCCTCCCTGTCCTTTCTGAAACGTCTATGGCCTGGCACTATTAGTAACCATGCCCCAAGTGCTGATCCACACTCTAAGCTCATCCGCTTTGTTCATGATACTCCTTGCATTAAAAATAGACACATCTCAAACCATCGGTCTGACTGCGTCCCTCCTCTATCACCTGCCTATCCTCCGTCTCGCACCGTCTACAAGCTTTTTCTATTTTTGAGCCAACAGCCCCTTCCTCTGTCTGTTAAGTTCGGTTCCCACTTCCCAGCAGTTCTAGTTTAAACTCTCCCCAATAGCCTCAGCAAACCTCCCTGCCAGGATATTGCACCCCCCCCCCCCCCCCCAGATTCAAGTGCAACCTATCCTTTTTGTACCGGTCATGCCTGCCCCAAAACAGGTCCCAATGATCTAGAAATCTGAATCCCGGCCCCCTGCTCCAATCCCTCAGCCACGCATTTATCCTCCACCTCACTCTATTCCTGTAGTCACTGTCGTGTGGCACAGGCAGTAATCCCGAGATTACTACTTTTGAAGTTCTGCTTCTCAACTTCCTTCCTAACTCCCTGTAGTCTGCTTTCAGCACTTCCTCCCTTTTCCTGCCTATTTTGTTGATACCATATGTACCACAACCTCTGGCTGTTCACCTTCCCACTTCACGATATCGTGGACGTAATCAGGAACATCCCGGACCCTGGCACCTGGGAGGCAAACTACCATCTGCGTTTCTTTCCTTCATCCACAGAATCGCCTGTCTGACCCCCTAACTATAGAGTCTTCTATTACTACTTCCTTTCCCTACCTTTCTGAGCCACAGGGTCAGACTCTGTGCCAGAGGCACGGCCACTGTTGCTTCCCCCAGGTAGGCCATTCCTCCCAACAGTACTCAAACAGGAGTACTTACTGTTAAGGGGGACAGCCACAGGGGTACTCTCTAGTATCTGACTCTTGTCCTTCCCTCTTCTGACTGTTACCCACCTATCTGTCTCCTGAGGCCCTGGTGTGACTATTTAGTTCCTCTCTATCACTTCCTCACTTTCCCTGTTCAGATGAAGGTCATCGAGCTGCGTATCCAGTTCCTTAAAGCTGTCCCTAAGGAGCTGCAGCTCGATGCACCTGGCACAAATGTGGCCGTCCGGGAGGCTGGGAGTCTCCTGGACTTCCCACATCTGACACCCAGTGCAGAACAGTGGCCTCAGAGACATACTTCCTGTTTCTATTCTTCACAGATAACCTACCTGGCCTCGAACCGTTATCACCGTTATCAAGAGTATCTTTGCAAATCTTTCTGGAGGGAGATAGAAGCAGAGTCTAAAGCTTGTCTCACCATAAGCACTCACAAAGGCTTTATCCCTATAATGGGGTAGCATCTGTTCCAGTGCTCTGGTAGAAAGCTGCCAGGCTGCCTAGGCACTGCGTGTTACCTGGATGAATCACTGTTACCAATAAGGATGGAAAGGAGCATGTCCAAAATCTCAAGACAGTGTTAAAAAGTTTAGAAGATTATAGTCTCAGAGCACAGCACAAGTGTGAATTCTTTAAACCGAGCATCATTTACTGTAGTCACACCATCAATGCACAAGAATTACACGCGTGCTCACAAAATTCAAAAAATAGTGGATGCCCCAAGGCCAAAGGATGTACCACAGATGCTGTTCGTTTTAAGATTTACCAATTACTATAACAGATTCCTGTCAAACCTGGCTAATGTGCTCCCTGCACTCATTACCACAGGTCGGGAAGAAGTGGCAATGGACGAGGTACTGTAGCTACTAAAAGGGGAAAGGAAATGGTGACATCAGACACTGTACTCACACATCGTGATTTACACTGTCCAGTGAAACTTGCCTGTGATGCCTCGTCTGATGGTAGAGGTGCAATCATGTCATATGTTATGAGTGATGGAAGTGAACGCCCCATTAGCTTTTTGCATCACATTCCCTTACCGCTGCAGAGAAAAATTATGCACAGATTGATTTTGAATGTGATTTGTGGTGTAAAACATTACAACCAGTACTTGTATGGGAGAGAGTCTACCTTCATTACTGATCATCAACCACCAGTGTCCATTTTTAATCCACAGAAGGGTGTTCCACTAACAGCATCAGCATGAATGCAGACAGGTTATCTGTTTCTTGGAGGTCACAAGTACAAGATAGAATTCCAGAGAATGGCTAATCATGGAAATGCGGATAAATTGTTCCATTTACATTTGGAAAAGTAAATACTTGAAAAATGTACAAAGGAGGACACTCCACTTGATGTGAGATGATGATGTTGACCCAGGCCTGAGAGGCCAGCGTCGGGTATTTTCATGCCTTACAAGTTGTGGAAATCAAAGGGAAACTAGAAAAGACCCCTCACTGTTTCAGATCTACAAGGCCACCCAAAATGTCTGGAATCTGCAGCAGAAACTCTGGCTCCCCAATTTTTACCATCACTAGTATGAACTTGTCCTTGACAGAGATTGTTTTCTCTGGGGATTGAAAGTTATTGTACCATCCAAGTTGAGAGCTAAAATGTTGGAGGAGGTACATGCTGGTCATCTGTGTGTGGTCAAAATGAAAACATTGGCTTGAAGCTTTATCCTGGTGGTCTGGGATAGATCAGCAGATCAAGCAGCTTGCCATGCAATATTTGGGATGCCAACATGCCTAGGAGATGCCAAGAGCAGTGCCTCTCCATCTTTGAGGATGGCCTACATTGCCCTGGCAGAGGATTCATGTGGATTTTGCCAGACCATTCATGGGTACAAGTTACTTGGTAGTAGTGGATGCAGCTATAAATTAGCCAGAAGTGTTCCCAATAGCTTTGCACTACCCCTTGCACACTGTTGATGTGTTGAGGAGCCTCTTCTCAAGGACTGGTGTTCCAGAACACCTAGTCAGTGACAATGGACCACAGTTTATTGCAGAACCCTAATGCATTCATGAACATGTATGGAAAGACATATTGCATCTGCTCTGTACCACCCAGCTACAAATGGCATGGTGGGAAGGTTTGTCGAGAGGCCAAAGAATGCACTGCGAGCAATGTCAGTGGAACTCACTACACTGACATTGAATTAGAAGTTCACTAATTTCCTCCTTGCATATCACAACACAGCACACTCCACAACCGACAATCACCAGCTACGCTGTTACTGGCTTATCTCTTGTGCTCACACTTGGATGTTCTCAAACCCAGTCTTCTATGGCATATGCAGGGCAAACAGCTGAGGCAAACTGCGGGCTCCTCAAACAAGGAGGTGTGATATTACAAGAAGTCCTAGTGAGGGATAACAGAGGTAATCAAAAGTGGATACTTGGAAAGGTTAAGAACAGAGCTTGAGATGCATTCATATTGAGTTGGAGTTTATAGCTAAGCAGAGAAGAGTGTTGTGTATTTAATATTTCAGTAATATTTAAATAATATTGTGAATATATTGTTTGATTAAGCATTCTTTGTTGTTTAAATAATTCATTATGGGTTATATGTAAGAGTACATAAATGGCACACATCATTATGCCACCACATCACATGTGTGCACCTCACTGAAGTAAAAACAAAGCAAAGCACAAGCATCAGCTAGGTCTGTGTTTTTTCTTTCAATTAGTTTTATGTTTTGGAGTTACAAAACATATCAAGTTATAAGCAATTAATTGAAAACCGACATTAATTATTGAATGCCTCATTCAATTCTAATTAGTAACAGGCAATTAAATGTAAATAATTTGTATTTTTTTCTTCAATACAGGCAGTCCCCGGGTTACGTACGAGTTCCGTTCCTGAGTCCGTCTTTAAATCAGATTTGTACATAAGTCAGAACTAGTATATCTGGTATTATTTAGCGTCAGTTAGTCAAACGTTTGTCTTAGTATATAGTATATATTTTACCTTTCTATGCATATAAAACACTTAAGAAATGTATGTATTCCAATAATTAAACCACTGCATTGCTTAGTAATAATTGTAACTTTCATTGGGCAGGGCCTTTCACATGCTCCATTATTCTCACTTTATCCGTTATCCTTTAAAATTGTTCCGATCGTTGACCGACTGTAGCCTAACGCTTTTCCAATGACCGATGGCGTTTCACCTCTTTCCAAATGCTTTATTATTTCCACTTTATTTTCAATTGCGATCGCTTCCCGTCAATGGAACAGAAACACTGCGGGCGGCGGGTCCCGAGGTCTGCTGGGTCCTAAGGACCACAGCACCAGATTCCCCGGGTCCTAAACTGCACCGCACTGAGGCAGGTTAAATGGGACAAGTGGGGGCTGTGCTGGGTTTGGGTATTTAATCCTCCACAATATTCCACGTAGGAATTTAAACTGGAGGTGGCAGTGTTTTTTTTAAAACGAGGTCGAGTTGCGAGCTCAACATCAAACCGGCACGGATGATACGAGAGTCACTAGATCGACATCAACCCGGCACGGGAGCGGTCTGTCACTGAAATCGAACTCAGAAACCTCTGTTCTCAAGCCCGGTGCTGATCTGACTGCGCCACTTACCAACCGGAATGGTGGGGGGGGGGGGGGGGAGCAGGGTCAGGGTGAATCTTACTAAGAAAAATTTAAGCCAAATACAAAGTTAAACACTCAACACAGAGACAATGGCAACGACTTAAAAGGGTGGACGGCGTCGCAATCCAACTTAAAATGGCAGACGGCGTTCCCCTTCCTCGGTTCGTAAATACAAGTTGTCCGTAAGTCAGACGTTCGTGACTCGGGGACTACCTGTAAATGAGCAATGAAAAAATGGTTAGTGCTTTTATACAACTGGGCAATTTTTATATTTGTGTCTTTTTTCCACCATTTTTAGTGATGTGTTGTTTTTGGCAAACCTGGCATTTATTAAATAAGGAGGTTTTATCGCACCTTCTTCTTGAGTCACTGAAACAGTGTGACTCTACTGAAGGTGTTGTTGGCTATTTGCGAGGGTCGTGGGGGAATAGGAGTGGTGTACGATCAGGAAAAGGTCTGGCAGCTGCTCTTCTTTGATTAAAGGATAACGGAGAACACTGCAGCCTCGGGATCAATTTTGTTGACGCTAATGTTTTATTCACAGATTTTTAAAAAACCTATTCAGATTCCCACTGTGCAATTTGAGCTGTTGTTCTCTTAATCATTAGTCCAGAAGTACAACAATACTCTGGTGTATCATGTTCAATAGCTGATCAAAATGAGCACTGACCAGTTTCCAGAGGTGTAGCATATTAGTCCTGGGCACAATGTGATATAAATTAATATATTTGGTGTTTGTACATAGATCCAATAGCTACATTTTACAAGGCTATTTCTTTGAGATAGCTGAGCAAATTCAAATGGCAAGCGTAGATTTTTAATTTATTGCTGTCAGCAAGAGATTCAGAAAGGAAGACAATGACTTATCACATGCACTTGTACTGCTCTGTGGAAACTTATCTGCATGCCCTAACCCCAGTTCCTTGGGTGGTGTCTCATTAAACAAATATCTCTGCTAAGAGCAGCAAATCATAAGAATGTGAGAAAATAGCAGCAGGAAGAGACCACTTGCTTCTCAAGGCTGCTCCATCTTTCAAAACAATCATGACTGATCTGGTTCAGGCCTCTTCTCTTCTCTGCCAGTCCTCCACAGCCCTCAGTCATCCAATCTTTCACAACTGTATCTACTTCTACTTTAAATATCCCCAACGATCTACTTTTCACAATCCTTTTGTGTAGAGAAAGATTTACCACTCTATGAGAAAACAATCCTACATTCCTCAGATTTAAATGACCAGCCCTGATCTTGTAACTATGTCCTCAAGCTCAAGATTCTCCCACTAATAAATATCTACCCTGTCATGTTTCCTAAAGATGCTGTATGTTTCAATAAAATCACCCCTTATTCTTTTAAATTTCAAAGAAGGAATTTAATTTTAAATTGGTCAGATGTAAATTCTGCACTATCATTGCAGATTGTTTTCAATTTTCAGTCATGTACATTTCATACCTTAATTACAGTGTTCTGTTTCATAAAGAATTTTGAAAATAAATTAAACATTATAAGTAGCTTGTGGCTCATAGAGTAATTATTTTCATGAATATTATGAAAATGTAGATCCTTCAAACAAGGATTTGCTAAAGAGGACAGCTAAACTTTTACCATGTGGTGTGGATACAATGAGGAATGTTGTAAGAATGTTGGAGAGGTATAATATGATTAGGAATAGTCAGCATGGTTTTGTCAAGGGCAGGTCGTGCCTTTCGAGCCTGACTGAATTTTTTGAGGATGTGACTAAACACATTGATGAAGGAAGAGTAGTAGATGTAATGTATATGGATTTCAGCAAGACATTTGATAAGGTACCCCATGCAAGGCTTATCCAGAAAGTAAGGAGGCATGGGATCCAAGGGGACATTGCTTTGTGGATCCAGAACTGGCTAGCCCACAGAAGGCAAAGGGTGGTTGTAGACAGGGCATATTCTGCATGGAGGTCGGTCACCAGTGGTGTGCCTCAGGGATCTGCTCTGGGGCCCTTACTCTTCGTGACTTTTATATATGACCTGGATGAGGAAGTGGAGGGATGGGGTAGTAAGCTTACTGATGACACAAAGGTTGGAGGTGTTGTGGATAGTGTGGAGGGCTATCAGAGGTTACAGCGAGACATCAATAGGATGCAAAACTGGGCTGAGAAGTGGCAGGTGGAGTTCAACCCAGATAAATGTGATGTGGTTCATTTTGGTAGGTCAAATATGATGGCAGAATATAGTATTAATGGTAAGACTCTTGGCAGTGTGGAGGATCAGAGGGATCTTGGGGTCTGAGTCCATAGGATGCTCAAAGCTGCTGCGCAGGCTGACTCTGTGGTTAAGAAGGCATACAGTGTATTGGCCTTCATCAATCGTGGGATAGAGTTTAAGAATGGAAGGAATGCCATGAATAAAGCAGCTGAAGATGGTTGGACTGAAGACATTGCTCTACAGTGATGTCCTAGAGCTGAGATGATTGACTGCCAACAGCCACCTTGCTTATGCAAGGTACAGTCAATCATTGTGACATCTGCCCCTCAATGCCTATTGAGTTCAGCTTTACCAAAGTTCCTTGATGTCATGGGCTGTGATGCTCAAATCCTTCCTGGAATTCATCTCTTAAGGCCACAGATAAAATCTCTGATAAGTTCCAGAGCCAAGTTCTCTTGGCAAAACTCAAAATGGTCAGCAGTCTGTTGGTTATTTGTGAGCAGGTGTTACTTGAAGTTAATATCAGCTACAGCTTTTATCACTTTGTTGCTGATTGAAATTAGACAAATAGGGCAGGAGATTAAACTAGATTTGCTTTGGCTTTTGTGAACAGGTCATAACTCGGCAAACTTCCATGGTGTCTGGCAGTAGATGCCAGTACTGTAAATGCATTGACAGCTTAGCTGGAGAAGCGACTAATTTTAAAGTGCATATCTCTAGTAGAAATCATGTAGCCTTGACTGTCTCCAGTGCTCTCAGCTATTTCTTGCTGTCATATTGAATAAATCAAATTTGCTAAGGATTAGTGTCTATAGTAGTGGAGATCTCAGGATCTCTTTACATTCATTTTCACATTATTTTGTTAAGAAGAATAATGACATTAAAAGTTCATTGAAATCTGCTGGTTTGTTTATACTTAATGCAACTAATACTAGCCTACAAGCTAAAAGAGATTTTAAAAAGCTGTTTAGCTGTTCATTTGGGAGAGGTCAGTGCTGTTGTTCTCAGACTGAGTCATAAATAGAAGTCTTCAAATAATGTGATCCAATGAGATCATAAAGTAACATATTCTGAGAACAAAATGATGAAAGAAAAACAGAAAGTACTGGAGATGCTCATCAGCAGCCTATCTAGAGTGAGAAACAGAGTTTAATTTCAAGTCTATTCGACAAAACTGCAAAAAGTTAAAGATAAGGCTGCTTTAATTGGGTGAGAAAGAGAAAGGGAGGGAGGAAAGAACAAAGGGGGTTTAGGATGGAAGTTACATTAAATTGGAAAAGGATTGATGGTGTGTCTGGTAAATTAGAAATGATAGTGGGATAAATAAGTAGCAAGCAATGTGTAACAAGGATAAATGACAATCACGGAAATTTTGACATTGCTCAACAAAATGTTGGGTTGGGAATGTAATGTGATGTGTCTGGCTGATTAGAAAATGAAATGTGGCTCCTCAAGTTTATGTTCAACTCCACTGGGACTGTATAGGAAACTTAGGAATTAAAGATCAGACTGGTAGTGAATTATAAAATTAATGTTAAGTGACTGAAAATGTGTGGCATTCACTTGAAGCTTTAACTAAAGCAGTTTGCAAATCTGGATCATGAATGCGGTGTGCTATATTGATTGTTTCAGCTGGGAAGAGTTGCCTTGCTAGAAGGTAGGAAGGAATGATATCGAAGAACAGGTATTTCTGCACAGTAAGAGATGGTTTGATAACAACTGAGGAGTGAACCCTGATACTAGGGAGGGAACAAACATTCCTTTGGAATCATTGTATGGGTAGGAGAGGGAAATGTTGTTTGATGAGAACATCAGATTTGATATAGTGAAACTGGTAAGAGACGATCTGCTGAAAATGGAGGATCATAGTGTGGAACATCAGGATAAGGAATGACTTTCTTGGCTGAATATCAGCCTCAGTGTATTGCACACCAAATATTGTTATCCTATCCAATGAATTCATCAGTATGAACAGATGGAAATTATACATCATCTGACTGAATACTGCCTGACTCAGTACCATCTTTCTAATTGACTAGTATTCTTAGTAAAACCAAAATTCATGGAAACAGCATTTGAACCAGATCGAAGTTTACATAACCTGAGGTCAGTTGGAATTCAAGACTATTGGATTGCACTTGGAAAACTACATTCAAAGAAACGCAATTCAGATAAGATATCTAGAAAATGTTGGAAAATCCTCCCAAGCCTTATTTCCAGGAAGGTCTGGCAAATGGATAAAGGGGGGGGGGGGAGAGATGTGGGGAGCTAGGAAGAAGTAGAGTTCAAGGATACAGAAGTTAAGAGCTACCTCATTCCTGAATAGAATCAATCCTTTCATGTTCATTTCTACAGGAATGAAAGAGAATGCAAGTGACTATAACTGTGGACTAACAAGTAGCTTCTGTTATTTAATTCAAATTACATTCCAATTGTAATGTTTAATTATATGCAAAGTGGAGGCTCCCAAAGAGGTGTGATTTATACTAATTTATGATTCAGCTTTCAACAATGGAATGGGCTGATTTGACACGTAGCATGTAATTTGGTCTAGATTTGCCAATCACCAACTTTTCTGCTGTGTTATATCTCAAGAAACTTACTTTGTTTATCTAACTTCATTAAACACTATATTCAAGCTTGGTAATAAACTCTACATTAGAGTGTCAAGGTACTGAAAGTGTATGTGCTAACTTTATTTATTTTCGGGTGCATATTTGTGTACATACGCGTAGATACGCTACCCAGAGAATTCCAGCACTTGTCAGTAAATCATTTTGTATTAATATATAACTGAAAATCACGTAAAGAATTTGACATACATTTGTTCCAGTTTTACTGCCAGTTCTGAAGGAAGGTCATCACCCTAAAACTTAATTTGGTTTCTATTGCAACAGATGTTGGCTGACCTGTTAAGTGCTTCTAGTGTTTTTTTTTAAATTTTCTGGCAACAAAGCTTTTTATTCCTGAGAGTTAACGCAAAAATAGTTGTTGGTTGAATAATTTCATTCTCTTTATCCATTGCTGTTGATAGGCTACAAAGACCAGCACTCAGACTGTCTGTGGAAGATGTTGGACTTTGTCCTAAAGCAGCCTCTGTCCTCCCTCGGATGGCAGCTTGATGTCAAAGCCAGATTTAGGCCGGCTCCCCACTCCCATGGCATTGACATAATGTAAGTTCGAAACTCCTTGCTGTCTCTGGGCAGTCCAAGATCACCTGATCTGAACGCTGATCTAACTTGTAGAAAGATTGCTTTGAAAAGGATAAAATAATCACCAGGGGAGGAGCAACATAAAAAGTGCTGGAGGAACTTAACCTACATGAAGGGTCTTGATCTGAGATGTTACCTCCCCATGTCCTCCTGTAGAGGCAGCCTGACCTATTGAGTTCCTTCAGTGTTTTATGAGTTGCTACACCTTGTAGCATCTGCAGTCTCTTGTGTCTCCACTGGGGGAGGAGGTCCTAGGACAACAGTGATTCGTAATGCAGGATGAACTAGGACTTGAAATATTAACTTCTTGTTTTACACGGGTGCTGCTTGATCTACTGAGTGTTTCCAATATGTTCTGTTTTTTTTCCATAGATTCTCAGCATCTGCAGTTTATTTTCCAATTTCATTTACTGAGTGATGTTTACTATTCTTGCAAGCCCCGAGTAGCACATTAGTTCTTCTTGACGCCAGATAAAATTACCATTTTGGTTTATATTACTTCTCTGCAATGAGCTTTGTACTTTATAAACGCAATTGGATTCCCCAAGATTGCAAGGGATACTTCTTTACTAGAACAAGAGACCTAATGCCCAGTCCATATGAGCAGGCAAAGCAGCCCAAATATGACATCAAGGAACCATGATGTCCTCTCTGTGATTCTCAACACCTGGCTACCCTTCCCCACAGACACAAAGTGGGCACCTACCATTTGAACTTCTGACTCAGATTTCCACCACAAAAAGATCGGATTTAAAACTCATTTAATTTGTTGAAGGAAATAATTACTGCCAGTGAAATAAGGGCGTCACAGTGGTACAGCACGTATATTCACTTCTTGATAGCTGTGTGGATCTGAGTTTAATTCTGACATCTGGTGCTACCTATGTGGAGTCTGCAGTTCCCCTGATTGCTGCATACTTCTCCTCAAAGCATCCTGGTGCTCCTGTTCTCTTCTCATTCATAAGGGTGTGAGGTTTGGAGGGTTAATGAATTGCCTCCTGCAGGTTGGTGGTAGAATTGAAGGGAATGTGGGAAGAATTAGTTACAGGGAAATGGCATTGCTCAATGAGCCAACATAGACTCATTCAACCAAGTGGAAATAGGGAAACATGGATATAATACGTGACAGAATGCTAAAAAAGACTGGCAGGAAGCTGATAGTCCCATTATCAACCTGTTAGAATATGTCTATGAAGGTTCTCAGTCACCCAGGTCATTGTATATCAAGCAGTAGTAAATCAAGGCAACTGGAGTTGCTGCGTTGTCTAGAAGGCATTTCGCCACTCATCTGAGAGGCTTCATCATTTCTGAACTATAGTGGGTAGTTTTCCGGTTTATAAACTCTATGAGATGTTTAAAGGCATGGCAATCACATGAAGGTTGTTAGGAGTCGTAGAGGTAATGAGAGGATCATTAATCTTACCTTTGCATGAATGAAGGTGTGAACTGTTGAGGAGATGCTGGGATAAAGGTGTTAGGACTACATTGTAAGTAGCTGATAGGTGACTGTCTCATTACTTCTATGACTCTTATCGACCCTCATGTGATTGCTATACTTTAAAACAACTCTCAGAGTTTATCAGCCGGAAAATTACCCACCATGCAACAGAGCTGAAGTAGCCTCTCGGAAGAGGGGCGAAATGTCTTCTAGACAACACAGCAAGTCCAGTTGCTTAATATAACCTATTAAGGTTCAAGAGCTGATGGGTGGCAGATGCTAATGTTGAGCTATGGCAGAAAAATAATCTGAATTCCAGATTCATGATTTATGTGGATCATTGGGCAAAAATTTTATATTCAAGTGCATTGTGTCTTATGCTGGAAATGCTCATAACTAAAGCACTTTGTGTGTCTCCCAATGATGGCATTGGCAATGATTTGAAAATTCTGTGTTTCATTTATTGAGAGGAGACATAAGATTAACAAATCTTTATGACAAATAAAGCCCACTAACAGTTTAAGCAAACACAGTTGATTTTCTATTGGTGGGTAACTGTTGCTGGGACTTTATATGAGAGGATTTGGAATTTATTTCAGAACAGGTTCCATTCACTTATCCACCTTGAGGCCAAAACCGAACAGTAAAGCCAGTCACTAAGGACCTCACCATTTGGGAAAATGCCAGCTTAAGAAAGAGGAACAGGAGCCTGAAGACTCACACTCAACCATTCAGAAACATCTTCTTTCTCTCTGCCACCAGATTTCTGAACAGTCCATAAATCCATGAATACTAGTTCGTTATTAATTTAATTTGCACTATTTATTTATTTTTCATCCAGCATTCCTCTTTTGTGAAGATAGTTTAAATATATTCATCAGAACTTTACCATATCTACCATGTTACCCTTTTGGTCTCTCATAGGTCCTATTCTTTCCATGGTGGTTATTATCTTGTTCTTAAAGAAATTATAGCACATCTTTGGGTTTTATTTTAATTGCTGGCACTTGTATGTCTTCAATTTTCTCTCCTGATTCAGTATTTCCTACATACTTTTAGGCTTGTTGCTGTATTAACTTCTCAATGTCTGAGTTAAGATTCCCTTTTTTGCCTTAACTTACCTTTTAACAACTTTGTCCATCAGGCTTGCTAGATTTGGTGATCTCACCCGTGGGGAACATATTTACCTTGAAGCTCCTTCTTGAATCTCTGCCATTCCTGCATGACAGAGTAATCCTTAAGTAGCTGCATCTGCTTTTATTAAGTCATTCTCATCCTGGTAAAATGTGCTTTCCCCAGTTCAGAGCATAAATTTCTATGGTACTGTTATCCATTTCCATATCTATACCTAAACTTAACTGAATTATGATCATTGCTACTAAACACTTCCCATCTGCTGAACTTCATTCCCTAAAAATAAATCCAGACTTTCCATCAATCTGTTTGAGGCCTTGCTAAGTGCAAACTGAGGATTTTTTTTTCCTGAATGCAAATTGTGAATTCTGTATCTTGTTTCTTTCACCCAGCCTGTATCCCTTTTAGTTCTGGGTAATTTAAATCCCAGAATTTCTGTCCCATTTTATTAAGTTGTCAAATCTTTTACCGTTTCCCTGGACAGCTTAAAGACAAAATATATTCCAGTATATGGTGTTCTGTTCTTTAACTCACCCATAACTCACACATAATGCCTCATTAGATGATCTTTCAAACATATCATCCTTTTTCCCTGTGTATTGGCTTCTTTAACCAGTATTGTTATATACTGTACATCCCAAATCAAGTTTATACCCCTCTCTACATCATTTGCAATCCTGTAACTACTGTATTGAACTAGCAGCCCTGTCTTTTTTAACTATATATCAATAATTACTAATATATAACACTCTGCCTTCTATCACTGGCTTAGCTTATCTGCTTTGTTCACCATTTTACTTCCATTTCAAGCTTACCATTAGGTAGTTCTTACGTTTATTGCTTTTACTAACTACAAACAGTGCATTTCCAGTTCTGTTTTACTCCCTTTCAAGTTTATGCTTAGACTCCCTACCCTGCCTAGCCAGTTTAAACTCTTCTCAATAGAAGCAATGTATATCCTTTAGTTACCCGCTTTACTTGCCTGAATACATTGACTCTGTTGTCTGAGGGGCTACCCATCTGGTTCACAGCTTCCAGCTTAGCCTAAACTAGCTGTTATGCCCCACAAATCTGCACCTTCTCTTCAGCTGCACCTTCCTCTGCATTATCATATTTCTTTACCTATTGATCTCCATAGTACAATGGAACAGTGGCACCGCAGTCAGTGGAGATCTCTCACAACTCCAGTGATACAGGTTTGATGCTGACCTCCGGTGCTGTCTGTGTGGAGCTTAAATGTGACCATGTGATCTCTAATAAGAGAAGATCAGCAGATGCTGGAAATCCAAGTAACACATACAAAATGCTGGAGGAATTCAGTAGGCCAGGCAGCATCTACGGAAAAGAGTACCATCAATGTTTTGGGCCGAAACTCTTCAGCAGGACTCAAGGGAATTGATTTCTGCTGAGTTCTGTGATCCGACATCCCAAAGACTTGCTAATTGTTGAGCAAACTGAACACTGTAAGTGGAGGAGACTGTGAAAAGAGCTGGGGGTGTGCACAAGTATTTCAGTCCAAGTTGAGTTTATTGTCTTTGCGCATGAAGGTTCTGACAACACACAGAACGTAAATATACATAAATCATACAAGACAGTGAAGAAAAGAATGCACTGTGCAAAACGTAATTGGAAAAACACAGTCATAGACAAGTCTGAGACAATGCACAGTGCAGTCTGCAGTGTTCCATTGCTGAGATAGGATTAATGTGTACAGGTCAGTTCAAGAACTTAATGGTTGTAGGAAAGTAACTAATCCTGAACCTTATGGTGAGGGACTTCAAGTTTCTATGCCTTCTGTCTGATGGTAATAGTGAGAGGAAGACCATGATGGTGCTAGTGAAAAATGGTAATGTTTTGCAGGCAGCTTACAAATCTTCTAAATATATTCCTTCTGAACTATTCTCATTGCAATCTGCGGCCTGTAATTTACCTTTAAGTAATGTACCTTTTGAACCATCTTAACAAACTAGTGATTCCAGAAGAGTCTTCAGAAGGACTCAGCGGACTAGCCTCTCAAGAGTACAGGTACGGCACCTTTATGTGGACTGAGCTACATTGTCAAGGCCATAAGCGAGGGAGGACGGGAGGACTCCAAGCTAGACTGAAATGTCAGAGGATGAAACTTCCTCTACTCAGTACCTTGTTAGCAAGTGTACAGTCACTGGAGAACAAGATTAAGGACCTGAGGGCAAGATTGCTCTGTTGGAGAGAAATGAGGAATTGGTGCATTGTGTTTCACAGCGACATAACTCAATCTAGACACACCAGATCTGGTGATCAGAGGCAAGTCTTCTCAATACACTGGATGGACCAACTGCTGATTTGGAGAAAGCAAAAGGTAGGGGTCTATGCTTCATGATAAACTCTTTCTGGTGCTGAGACAAAACAGTCTCATCACACTCTTGTTCCCCAACTTGGAACATCTAATGATTAAGTGTTGGCTGTTCTATTTACCAATAGAGTTCTCCTCTCTGATCCTGACCAGTTTACCTACTGCCAAAGGCCAATGTTAAGCAGACACCCAAGGTACTGAGTGCCACCATCTGCAAACAAGAAACACAGATCCAATGCTTTTCAAATCATCATGGGGGACCTCAGTCAGGCTTGTTTGAAGAAATCTCTAGGCCCAATTATCATCAACATACTGTTTCACTTGTAGCACCAGCAGCCCCAACACACTCGACCTCTGCTATAGTCCATAAGTAAAGCCTACTGTTCGATCCCTAAGCCACATTTTGGGGTATTTGATCATTTGGTTGTCCTCCTCCTCCTATCTGCATACAGGCAGTGGCTACAGCAAGAGCCCAGAAGTAGGATAGTGAAGAGGCAGAGGAGAGGCTATGGGATTGCTGCAAGTCAGTGGACTGGACTGTGTTCAACAGGATCTGAACAAAAACAGCATGGTAGTCACAGACGTCATAAAAATAGTCGTAGATGAGTGAATCCTCACAAAATCATTGAGAGTTCTCCCCAGCCATGAACTATAGTCATTGAGGCAGTTTATTGAGGGTCAGATCAGTGGTATTCAGCTCTAAGGCTAAATAAAATACAGAAGGTCCACATACAATCTCTGGAAAGCCATCTTACATGTGAAGTGACAATTCCAGCCCAAGCTTGAGTCACTGAATGATGCACAACAGCTGTGCCAGGGCTTGAGTGCTATCACCTCCTACAAAGTGAACACAAGTGACAAAGGTGACAACAAGGTTTTGTTCCCAGCTGAGTTCCATGCCTTTTATGCTCCCTTTGACCATCAAAACATGGAGGAAATTTCAATAACTTCCATAACCCCCTAATGACCCTGTAATTTCAGTCTGTGAGGCCAACGTAAGAGTATCATTCAGGAGGGTGAACCCATGGAAAGCATCCTGCCCAGTTGGGGTACCTGGCTGAGTATTAAAGACCTGTGCTGAACGACCGGCTGGAGCGTTCACTGATATCTTGAACCTCTCACTTTGCCAGTCTGAATATCCACCTGCTTCATACTGGCTTCAATTATACCAGTGCCGAAGGAGAAAGTGGCAAAATGCCTCAATGACTATTGTCCAGTATCACTTGCATCCATGGTGATGAATTGCTTTGAGAGGTTGGTGATGAAACGTATCAACACCTGTCAGAGAAGCCACTTGGATCTGCTCTAATTTGCGTGCCGTCACGACAGGTCAACAGCAGATGCCACTTCATTGGCTCTTCACTCAACCCTGGAACCTGTGGACAGTGATATGCATACATCAGGATGCTATTTATTGACTACACCTTGGGTTCAATACTGTCATCCCCTCAAAACTAAACAATATGCTTCAAGACCTTGGTCTTAATACCTTCTAGTGCAACTGGAACCTCTATTTCCTCATTTGCAAATCCCAGTCAGTTCAGATTGACAACAACTTCTCCTCCACAATCACCATCAGCGTAGATGCACCACAAAGCTGTGTTCTTAGCTCCCAGCTCTACTCATTTTATATTTATGACTGTCAGGTTAAGTACAGGTTCAATGCCATATTTAAGTTTGCTGATGACACCACTATCATTGGCCAAATCAAAGGTGAAGACAAATCAGCATATAGGAGGAAGGTTGAAAATCTGGCTGAATGGTACCACAATGACAACCTCTCATTCAATGTCAGGAAAACCAAGGTTATTGACTTCAGGAGGGGGGAACTGGAGGTCCATGAATCAATTCTCATCAGGGGATCAGAGGTGGAGAGGATCAGCAACTTTAAATTGCTTGGTGTTATCATTTCAGAGGATCTGTCTGGGTCCAGCATGTAAGTGCCATTACAAAGAAAGCACAGTAGTATCTCTGCTTTCTTAGAAGTTTGTGAAGGTTCGACATGCCATTTAAAACTTTGTCAAACTTCTATAGTGAGTAATGGAGAGTACATTGACTGGCTGTACCTTGGTCTTGCATGGAAACACAAATGCACTTGAATGAAAAAGCCTACATAAAGGAGTGGATACAGCTAGTCCATCACAGGCAAAGCACTCCCCACCACTGAGCACACTTACATGGAGTACTTTCGCTGGAAAGCAACATCTATCATCGAGCACCCAACCATTCAGGCCATGGTCTCCTCTTGCTGCCATCAGGAAGAAGGTACAGCAGCCTCAGGGCCCACACCACCAGGTTCAGGAAGTTATTAACCATCAATCTTCAGGCTCTTGAACCAGAAGGGATAACTTCACCAAACTTCACTCACCCCATCTCTAAACTGTTCCCACAACCTGTGGACTCACATTCAAGGACTATTCGTCACATGTTCTCGATATTTATTGTTTGTTTATTTATTATTAGTATTATGATTTACTTTTCTTTTTGGTTTTGTATTTTCAGTTTGTTGTCTTTTGCACATTGGCTGTTTGTCTGTCCTGTTGGGTGTGGTCTTTCAAATATTCTATCTTGTTTTTTGTATGTACCACAAATGCCCTAAAGACAATGAATCTCAAGGTTGTAAATGGTGACTTGTGTATATACTTTGATAAAATATTTTGAACTTTGACCTTGATGGTGGAAATCCTTGATGATAAATGCTGTCTCCTTGAGGCAGTGCCTACTGTAGATGCTTTCAATGGATCCGTGAGATTTTTTTTTTAATATCAGCAATATTGATGTAGATCACAACCTAGAATCATGGTGTCATACAGCACAGAAGAATGTCCTTCAGCAGGCCAAGCCCACACAAACAAAGAAGCACTCATTAAATCTGTGCTAATCCCATTTTGTTCCTGCTATATTTCCAATAATTCCTCCAGATTCCTGCACACCAGGGCTGGTGGCTATTAAACCTATTTGTCTCTGACTGCTTTATCCTCCCTCTCCAGCTGCTCACAGACGTACTCAACATTGCCATCGAGGAGGCAGTGTACATCCTGAAATTTCTGCAGATATTTGGGATGCTTCCCAAACTATGAACCGACTTAACTAAAGTGCTTCTGACCTTCCTCCTCCTCTCTGATGTAGTGGAATCACTCTTGGAGATGGGGATCCGATGTTACAGGCAGGTGAATGGGAATGCTGCCACATAGAAACATAGAAAATAGGTGCAGGAGTAGGCCATTTGGCCCTTTGAGCCTGCACCGCCATTCAGTATGATCATGGCTGATCATCCAACTCAGAACTCTGTACCTGCTTTTTCTCCATACCCCCTGATCCCTTTAGCCACAAGAGCCATATCTAACTTCCTCTTAAATATAGCCAATGAACCAGCCTCAACTATTTCCTGTGGCAGAGAATTCCACAGATTCACCACTCTCTGTGTGAAGAAGTTTCTCTTCATCTCGGTCCTAAAAGGCTTCCCCTTTATCCTTAAACTGTGACCCCTCATTCTGGACTTCCCCAACATTGGAAACAATCTTCCTGCATCTAGCCTGTCCAATCCCTTTAGAATTTTATATGTTTCAATAAGATCCCCCCATCAATCTTCTAAATTCCAGTGAGTATAAGCCTAGTCGATACAGTCTTTCTTCATATGAAAGTCCTGCCATCCCAGGAATCAATCTGGTGAACCTTCTCTGTACTCCCTCTATAGCAAGAATGACTTTCCTCAGATTAGGGGACCAAAACTGCACACAATATTCTAGGTGCTGTCTCACCAAGGCCTTGTACAACTGCAGTAGAACCTCCCTGCTCCTGTACTCAAATCCTTTTGCTATGAATGCCAACATACCATTTGCCTTTTTCACCGCCTGCTGTACCTGCATGCCCACCTTCAATGACTGGTGTACAATGACACCCAGGTCTCGTTGCATCTCCCCTTTTCCTAATTGGCCACCATTCAGTTAATAATCTGTTTTCCTGTTCTTGCAACCAAAGTGGATAACCTCACATTTATCCACATTAAATTGCATCTGCCATGAACTTGCCCACTCACCTAACCTATCCAAGTCACCCTGCATCCTCTTAGCATCCTCCTCACAGCAAACACTGCCGCCCAGCTTCGTGTCACCTGCAAACTTGGAGATGCTGCATTTAATTCCCTCGTCTAAATCATTAATATATATTGTAAACAACTGGGGTCCCAGCACTGAGCTTTGCGGTACCCCACTAGTCACCGCCTGCCATTCTGAAAAGGTCCCGTTTACTCCCACTCTTTGCTTCCTGTCTACCAACCAATTCTCTATCCACATCAATACCATACCCCCAATACCGTGTGCTTTAAGTTTGCACACTAATCTCCTGTGTGGGACCTTGTCAAAAGCCTTTTGAAAATCTAAATATACCACATCCACTGGCTCTCCCCATCCACTTTGCTAGTTACATCTTCAAAAAATTTTATAAGATTCGTCAGGCATGATTTTCCTTTCACATATCCATGCTGACTTTGTCTGATGATTTCACCTCTTTCCAAATGTGCTGTTATCACATCTTTGACAACCGACTCTAGCATTTTCCCCACCACTGATGTCAGACTAACCGGTCTATAATTCCCCAGTTTTCCTCTCCCTCCTTTTTTAAAAAGTGGGGTTACATTAGCCACCCTCCAATCCTCAGGAACTAATCTAGAATCTAAGGAGTTTTGTAAAATTATCACTAATGCATCCACTATTTCTTGGGCTACTTCCTTAAGCACTCTGGGATGCAAACCATCTGGCCCTGGGGATTTATCTGCCTTTAATCCCTTCAATTTACCTAACACCACTTCCCTACTAACATGTATTTCCCTCAGTTCCTCCATCTCACTAGACCCTCGGTCCCTTACTATTTCCGGAAGATTATTTATGTCCTCCTTAGTGAAGACAGAACCAAAGTAGTTATTCAATTGGTCTGCCATGTCTTTGTTCCCTATGATCAATTCACCTGTTTCTGACTGTAAAGGACCTACATTTGTCTTGACCAATCTTTTTCTTTTCACGTATCTATAAAAGCTTTTACAGTCAGTTTTTATGTTCCCTGCCAGCTTTCACATAATCTTTTTTCCCTTTCCTAATTAAGCCCTTTGTCCTCCTCTGCTGGTCTCTGAATTTCTCCCAGTCCTCAGGTGTGCCGTTTTTTTTTTGCCAATTTATATGTTTCTTCTTTGGACTTGATACTATCCCTAATTTCCCTTGTCAGCCACAGGTGCACTACCTTACCTGGTTTATTCTTTTGCCAAACTGGGATGAACAATTGTTGTAGTTCATCCATGCGATCTTTAAATGCTTGCCATCGCATATCCACTGTCAACCCTTTAAGTATCATTTGCCAGTCTATCTTAGCTAATTCACGTCTCATACCTTCAAAGTTACCCTTCTTTAAGTTCAGAACCTTTGTTTCTGACTTAACTATGTCACTCTCCATCTTAATGAAGAATTCCACCATATTATGGTCACTCTTACCCAAGGGGCCTCGCACGACAAGATTGCTAACTAACCCTTCCTCATTGCTCAATACCCAATCTAGAATGGCCTGCTCTCTAGTTGGTTCCTCGACATGTTGGTTTAGAAAACCATCTCGCGTACATTCCAAGAAATCCTCTTCCTCAGCACCCTTAGCAATTTGGTTCACCCAATCTATATGTAGATTGAAGTCACCCATTATAACTACTGTTCCTTTATTGCATGCATTTCTAATTTCCTGTTTAATGCCATCCCCAACCTCACTACTACTGTTAGGTGGCCTGTACACAACTCCCACCAGTGTTTTCTGCCCCTTAGTGTTATGCAGCTCTACCCATATCGATTCCACATCCTCCAGGCTAGTGTCCTTCCTTTCTATTGTGTTAATCTCCTCTAACCAGCAATGCTACCCCACCTTCTTTTCTTTCCTGTCTGTCCCTCCTGAAGATTGAATATCCCTGGATGTTGAGCTCCCATCCCTGGTCTCCCTGGAGCCATGTCTCTGTGATCCCAACTATATCATATTCATTAATAACTATCTGCACATTCAATTCATCCACCTTGTTACAAATGCTCCTCCCATTGACACACAAAGCCTTCAGGCTTGTTTTTACAACACTGTTAGCCCTTATTCAATCATGTTGAAAAGTGGCTCTTTTTGCTTTTTGCCCTGGATTTGCCTGCCTGCCACTTTTACTTTTCACCTTACTACCTTTTGCTTCTACCCCCATTTTACACCCCTCTGTCTCTCTGCACTTGTTCCCATCCCCTGCCACATTAGTTTAAAGCCTCCTGAACAGCAGTAGCAAACGCTCCCCCTAGGACATTGGTTCCAGTCCAGCCCAGGTGCAGACCGTCCTGTTTATACCGGTCCCACCTCCCCCAGAACTGGTTCCAATGCCCCAGAAATTTGGATCCCTCCCCCTTGCACCATTTTTCAAGGCACGTATTCATCTGAAATATCCTCCTGTTTCTACTCTGACTAGCATGTGGCACTGGTAGTAATCCAGAGATTATTACCTTTGTGGTTCCCCACTAAACTGTGCACCATCATGACTTGGAAATATACCACGATCGGGTCTAGACCTGGCATTCTCTGCACCACAACACCAGGGGAGTATCTTCTCTAGAAGGAAAGCAAAGAATCACCTCACAGCCACCTTCTCAAAAATAAAGATCAGCCATAAATGCTGACCCTGCGGGTGGCAGCCAGATCCCAAAAGTATATCCATTAAAAAATAAATTAACCAGACTGCAGGGAAACTGATAGGCAGGGTGTAGGGAGAGGCTGTAGCAGGGTCATATAAAGGGCATTCCTACCATGTTCTAAATAGAAAGAAAAGCCAGGTCAGAATAATAACAACACATTGAAAACAACGTCAATTCATAGTGGTTGCCACAAAAATGTGTTTCTCTTTTTATTCTCTGAAAGCATCTTGCAAATGACCTTCACAAATAAACAATTCCCTGGAGCGAAGCTACACTGATGGTCAATTTCAACCCAAATTGCTACCTCTGTATCCAAGACAACTGCAATTTGTTTTTCTTAAGGAACATTTTTCACAGCAGGCAAATCTCAATGTTCAGCAAGCACCACATGAAGGAAGACATATTATCATTTTGGCAAAAATTCAACATGTTTTATTACAAAATTATTTTATTATAACATCTGTTCCTTCAACTTGTAAACTGAAGCAAGTGATTTTAGTCACATTACTTGGATAACAATTAGCCTGCATCTAGTTATGGAGAGTTTAAAATTGTGGAGAGTTCAAAAATAATTTATTCATAAACACAGAATGTAATGGAAGTGTTCACTCCCAGGAAGCGCTTTCAGAGGGAACTTACAGTTCTTGCAAATCATGAGAGGATGGGGAATGGCAACAGAAACAAAGGGTCACTCAACCCAGCAGACAGCATCATCTTTTGGCACATTATAGGAGATGAGAAAGACCATTTGGTCCCAAGTCATCAAAACAGAAAAAACATTTGCATGCCTACCATCACAGCAGCTAATAATTCCTTCAGCAGCTCCAGAATTTTTGTTTTACAACCTGACACAGAACCTTATTCCAAGTGATATTCAAATACTATGATATCAATTTGACATCTGTTTTGAATAGTCTTCATTTTGCCTCATTAATACTCAATCATGATTCATTGCCTTGTTGTTATCAAATTAGATGTTCTTTTGCATCTCAATAGGAGCATTATATGAGCGCAGCAGCAGAATAGCAGTGGTCCATATCAGATACTGATTTGTCCATGCCAAACTTCAGATGAGCTCAAGGACAGTGGGTTGTGTTATATTATTTCAGCTGGCCTATAGTTGGAACACTGAGTTCAGGATGGATGAGAACCTCAGGTCAATCAGACCAGTACTGAAGCCAACTGCATGGACTTCAGGAGGATGCTCATTGGGAGGAAAAGAATCAGGATTATAGTACTCATACTTGGTGGAGTGGTGGGGAGAAGACCAGGCTACCAAAATTTTGGATGACATTGTGGGGAGGAAGTCGGGGGGGGGCAGAGAATTTGTACACAGTGACAGAGATTTCTATAATAAGGGTTGTAACATGGATAACCAGTAAGCTGATCTGGATATCAGAAGATTTTAGGTGGGGTTTTAGGGACTGGAATACTAACTGCAGTTGAGATGATGGGGAGTGGGGAACAGAGATACTAACTGCGGATTAGATGGGAAGGACTGGGATACTGCTGTGGTTTGATGAAGGGATGTAGGGACTGGGATACCTATTGTGATTTGATCTCTTTCAAGATGGCGCCAGTGTACATCTTTTCTCTCTTTCCTCTTAAATAGATTCCTTTTGAACTACAGCGTAAATTTTCTCTCAACATCATACTATGAAATTACAACAATGATATTCAGACCTCACGCTCAACGGTTAAATGTGGAGTTAAGCGCAGCTCCTTTAAGGGTTCAACACCATCGTTGAAAACGTGGCAGGACAGGCGGAATTCAAACCAGGCTGAAATGCAGAGGGTTGAGGCCTCCTCTACCAAGCACCTTGTTGGCTACTGTACAGTCACTTGCAAGTAAGATTGATGATCTTCGGGCAAGGCTGCTGTGTCAGAGACAGATGAGGCAGATCTCAATTGTTGCTCCGGAACTTGGTTAGATGCAGATACACCAGATGCAGTGATACGACCGGAAGGTTTTACAATGTTCAGAATGGGTCAAACCTCGAACTCTGGTAAGGAAAAAGGTGGCAGCGTATACTTTTCAGTCCATTCACATTGGTGCATGAATGTCAGGGTTATGTCAACTTCTTGTTTCCCCACTATTGATTAAATGTAGACCATTCTATTTGCCTTGGGATTTCTCATCCATGATCCTGACTGAAGTTTACATACCACCAGTGGCTGATTATAAGCAAGCATTCACGGAACTGCACAATGCTGTCTGTAAATGGCCCATTCTAGCACACTTCAACTTATAGTCGGCGACTTTAGCCAGGTCTGTTTGAAGAAAACCCTGCCCAATTATCAACTGCATGTAATTTATTGCACCAGGGGTCCCAACACACTGGACCACTGCTACACTATGATAAGGAAAGCCTATTGCATTTTGGTTAGTCAGATCATCTGGCTGTACTGCTACTACCTGCATACAGACAGAGCCAAAATATCAAGGCTCCAGAGATCAAGTCAGATAAGAGGTGGTCAAGAAAGGCTGAGGAATGGTTACAGGATTGTCTTGATTCAGTGGACTGGACTGTGCTCAAGAACTCATCTGAGGACCTAAATGACTACACCAGGGTTGTTACAGACTTTATTAAAACAGCTGTGGATGAGCGTGTCCCCATGAAATCATTCAGGATTTGCCCCAATCAGAAGCCTTGGATGAACAATGAAATCCAGAACATGCTGAGAGCCAGATCAGAGGCATTCAAGTCTGGAGATCAAAAATGCTACAAGATGTTCAGGTCTGATCTCTGGAAAGCCATCTCTTGTGCGAAGTGGAGATTCCAGACTAGACTGGAGTCAATGAGGGATGCTTAATAGTTGTGGCACAGTTTGAATGCCATAACCTCCTACAAAGTTATATCTTATGATGTAGGGGACCGCAGAACTTCACTTCCAGATGAGCTCAATGCCTTCTATGCTTGCTTTGACCATCAGTACAGGGAGGAACCATTGCGCACCCTCCAAGCCTCCTGATGATCTTTTGGTCTCAGTATCTGAAGATGATGTGTGGGCTGCCTTCAAGAGAGTGAATCCAAGGAAAGCATCCGGTCTAGACAGAGTACCTGGCCGAGTACGGAAGACCTGTGCTGACCAGCTGGCTGGTGTATTCATGGATATCTTCAGCTTCTCGCTCTGGCAGTGTGTGGTACCCACCTGCTTCAAGAAGGCTTCAATTGTACCGGTGCCCAAGACGAGCATGGTATCCTGTCTAAATGACTATCGCCCAATAGCACGTACATCCACAGTGATGAAGAGGTTTGAGAGGCTGGCATTGAAGCATATCAACTCCGTCTGAATGGTGACTTGGATCCACTCCAATTTGCCTATCAAAGCAACAGGTCTACAGCAGATGCTATCTCATTGGCTCTTCACACAACCCTGGAACACCTCAACAACAAAGATACATGCATCAGGATGTTCTTTAATGATTTAATGATTAATTTAACACCATCATCTCCTCAAAACTAATCAGTAAACTCCAACACCTGGGTCTCAATGTCCCCTTGTGCAATTGGATCCTGGATTTCCTCACTTGCAGACCCCAGTCAGTTCAAATTGGCAAAAACATCTCCTCCATAATCTCCATCAGCACAAGAGCACTGCAGGGATGTGTATTTTGCCCCCGGTTTACTCTTTTTGTACCTATGACTGTGTGGCTAAGTACAGCTCCAGCACCATATACATGTTTGCTGATGACACTACTGTTGTGGTCTGTATCAATGGCGGTGATGGTTCAGCATACAAGAGGGGGATTGAAAATTTTGCTGATTGGTGTAATAGCAACAACCTCTCATTCAATGTCAATAAAACCAAAGGATTGATAGTAGACCATGGGAGGGAAACCATGAGCAAGTAATCACCAGAGGATCAGAGGTGGAGAGGGTCAGTAGCTTTAAATTCCTGGATGTCACTATCTCAGAGAACCCGTCCTGGACCCATCATATAAATATTATTGTGAAGAAAGCACGACAATGTCTCTACTTCTTCAGGCGTCTGCGAAGGTTTGGCATGACATCGAAAACCTGGGCAAACTTCAATAGAAAGTCTGCAGATGCTGTGTGTGTTGCTCAGACTTCTATAGATGCGTGGTGGAAAGTGTGCTGACTGGCTGCATTACGGCCTGATATGACAACACCAATTGCTTTGAACAGCAAATCCTACAAAAAGTAGTGGATTCAGTCCAGTACATCATGGGTAAAGCTTTCCTGACCATTGAGCACATCTACAGGAAAGATTGCCATAGAAAAACAGCATTCATCATCAAAGACCCTCACCAACCAGGCCATGCACATTTCTTGCTGCTGCCATCAGGTAGAAGGTACAGGAGCCTCAGGACTCGCACCACCTGGTTCAACAACAATTACTACCCCTCAAACATCGAGCTCTTGAACAAAAGGTGATAGCTACACTTACTTAAAAACTCTTTTATATTGTTATTTCATGTTCATTATTTATTGTTATTTATTTATATCCACATTTGCACAGTTTGTTTACAGTGCCTGATGTTAACAATTTACAGTTACTGTTCTATAAATTTGCTAAGTATGCCCGCAGAAAAAGAATCCCAGGGTTGTATGTGGTGAGATGTATGTACTCTGATAATAAATTTTACTTTGAACTTTGGATGGTGAAGAATGAGATTAGGGTATGGCTGATGAGTTTGAAATGTCAACTGTGGTTGAGTTGGTGAGTCGTGGGGATCAGGATATCAACTGGAGTTGAGTTCAGTTGGTGGGGATTGCGATACTAGCTGCATTGAGGGGAGGATATCATTGCGGTACTGAGGATGTGATGGGAGAGATGTTCCCAAAGGATGAAGGTAAGATATTGACATGCCTGACAGCATCCCAGTCCAGAGCTGCCTGGAAACTAGGTTGGCATAGCGACGTAGTGGTTAACACCATCTTTTACAGTACTGGCGACACAGGTTCAATTCCCGCTACTGCCTGTAAGATTGTACCCTTGACTATGTGGGTTTCCTCCATGTGCTCCGGTTTCCTCTTACAATTCAAAGACATACTGATTGGTAGGTTAATTGGCTATTGTAAGTTGTCCTGTGATTAGGCCTGGGTTAAATCGGGGATTGCTAGGTGGTGCAGCTTGAAGGGTTAGAATGACCTATTCTGCACTCTATCGCAATAAATCAATAAACACTCTGTGTTGATTTAAAGTTCAAAGTAACTTTATTATCAAAGTGCATATATATCACCATACATTACCCTAAGAGTCAGAAGTGCCCATTGACCACAATGGCCAACATGGTGTAAAAGGACCATACTATGGGAGTTCATGTCATCTGAAATGGTCCTGATGCTGGGGTCATGTCAGGCGTGCAAAGATAAAGCACTCCTAGAGGCAACCAGAGAAATGAAATGATCTGCTACTTCATGTTTTTCTAGCAAATCAGCACCATCATTGCTTTCAGATTCAAAGCCAAGGCCATAGTTGCTCTTGATTCAAAATATTGAATCCAGGCTTTGTAGCAAAGCAGGGAATCTTCAATGAATTTTGCATTCATGAGTTCACAGTAATTTCCTTCCAGGAGAGCTCTTTGCACAAGTATTCTGCTTCTGCATGCATTATTCTTCAGAGGCATATGCAGGTTCCTCTACTGCACCCTTCCACCCTCCTCCCATCACTTTAGCAGTCATTCCTTACCAGAACTCATGTGTAGTTGGAAATGTGTTGGTTGTTTTATGCTGTGACTCTGTAATGGCTGGCTCTTGAGGTTAGAATATGAGGAAAGGTATAACCAATGCAGGAATTTGATCCCTGTACATTTACTGTCCTTGTTGCAGAGAATCTGTTGGTGTTGCTTTGCAACTGGTTTGAAGAAATGGCATAAATCTTTTAAAATTTTTCAAACAACTCTAGGTAGATAGCTAATTTAGAACCTTCCTCCATCAACTCTTTGTGTCCATGTTCCAACTACTCTTTGTGAACAAAATTTTCCGAGATTTCCCGTAGGCCTCTTATTTTTCTCCTTACACCCATGCCCGCTTGTTTGACACATGCATACCATTGGAAAATGATTCTTATGATCTACCAATCTATCACACTCATAATTTTGTATGTCTCTTTTGGGTCAACCCATTGCCTCTTTCTCTCCAGGAAAAACAATCCCCACCTATCCAATCTCTCCTTATAACTGAAACGACAGTCCAAGCAAAATCCTGCTGAGCCTCCTCAGTATCCTTTTCAGTGTAATTATATCTTTCCTATAGCGTGTGACCTGAACTTCAAGTGTGGAATGTCCAAGTTATTCATCAACACCTCTGGGGCCCTATCATTTTTTGTGAATGTCCTATCTTCCAGAATGTATCATTTCATACTTCAAAGATTAAATTCCATCTGGATTGCACTGCCCAGCTTTCCAGCTGATCAATATCAAGCCTTTGACAATCACTATCTCAAACACCATAATTTTTTCTGTCATTGTCATGAGCAAGACTATGTACTTTTTAATTTCAAGTTATTATTTTCCATATTCTTTGTCATTATTAGATCAGATAACTTAATCAGCAGAACTTAAATTCCCTTCAGATGTCTTGATAAGTTTGGAACTTGTATCTAAATTGTAAGTTTTGTTTTTTGTATAATTATTTTGATAATTTAAACATTGCACATCTGTTCTATTTCCAAAGCCTGAAAATAGCAATGTTACAACACAGAAGGTCAACAGCTGATTAATCGGCTCTTCACTCAGCTCTGTAACATCTGGATAATGAAAATACGTACATCAGGATGCTCTTCATTGACTACAGCTCAGCATTCAATGCTATCATCCCCTCAAAACTAATCAACAAGCTTCAAGACCTAGACCTTAATAACTCTTTCTGCAACTGGAGCCTCAATTTCCTCACTTGCAGATCCCAGTCTTTATGGATTGGCAATAACATTTCCTCCACAATCTCCCTCAGCACAGGTGCATCACAAGGCTGTGTGCTTATCCTCCTGCTCTACTCACTTAATACTTATGAATGTGAGGCTAAGCAGAGCTCTAATGCCACATACAAATTTGCCAGCAACCCCACGCCCGTTGGCTGAAACAAAGTTGTGACAAATCAATACACAGGAAGGAGATTGAAAGTCTGGCCGAACCATGTCATGACAGCAAACTCTTATCAGCAAGACCAAGGAGATGATTATTGACTTCAGGGGGAGGAAACTGGAAGTCCATGAGCCAGTTCTCACTGGGGGATCAGAGCTGGAGAGGTCAGCAACTATAAATTCCTTGGTGTTATCATTTCAGAGAACCCATCCTGGGCCCAGCACATAAGTGCCATAACAAAGAAAGCACGGCAGTGTCTCTACCTAGAGGTCTGTGAAGATTCGGCGTGATATCTAAAACTTTGACAAACTTCTATAGATGTGTGGTGGACAGCATGTTGACTGGTATGGAAACACCAATATCCTTATACAGAAAAACCTACGGCCAAATCTGTCACAGGTAAGGCCCCCCCCCCCCCAATCACTGAGCACATCTATACAAAGCACTGTTGCAGGAAAGCACCATCCATCATCAGGGACCCCCACCATCTAGGCCATGCTCCCATCTCACTGCTGCCATTAGGAAGGAGGTACAGGAGTCTTAGATTTCACACCACCAGCTTCAGTAACAGCTATTACCCTCAAACATCAGGCACTTGAACTAAAGGGGCTTCACTCATCCCATCGCTGAACTGTTCCCACAACCTATGGATCCACTCTTCATCTCATATTCTCAATATTTATTGCTTATTATTTATTATTATTATTATTTCTTTTTTCCTTCACTTTTTGTATTCGCAAAGTTTGTTTTTTTGCACATTGGTTATTGTCCATCTTGTTGAGTGCGGTCTTTCATTGATTCTATTGTGTTTCTTGTATTGACTGTGATTGTCCACAAGAAAATGAATCGCAGAGTTGTACAGTATATGCTGGTATATAAGTATTTTGATAATAAATTTACTTAAAACTTTTGAACTCCAGTTTTAATGCAGTAGCTCTCTTCGTAATTGAAATTCTTAGCAACTAATTTAAGGATATCATAATGGCAGATAAACATTGACCTACAGGGAAATAATGTTAAATGAAATGTTCAAATCAGTCACCCACAAGCGGTGAAGCAAACGTTCCTCCCACGCCTCGGTCTTACTGTTGTCAGCTTGCACGGAGCTGTTGGAATTGCCTCCTTCTTTCAGCTGTCTTCACTACAACCTCCTCCCATTGCTCCATCTTCCAACAGGTTGGCTCAAACTGTGTGCCCCCTGCTCATTCCCTGAATTATGTTGTATTCAAAAAGGAATGCAGCTACACTTCAAATTTCATTTTTAGTGTCTAGTTAATGTTGGCAAGACAAAAAATGTTTTCTGGTTCCTAACTGGTGATGAGCCATCTTCTTGAACCTCTGGAAGCCTTCTGTTGAAAGCACTTCTACATTGATGCTGGACCAGAAGTCCAGGATTTAGATCCAGAGATGATGAAAGACCAGCAATATATTTCCAAGGCGTGATAGAGCACAACCCAGGGGTATTTGTCAGTTATCTTTATTCTTGTGGTAGTAGAGATCATTTGTTTGGAAAATGCTAAGGTCTTTGCATCTCTTACCATACATACACTGTACATATGGACTGCACATCTCATATAATTTCAATGGATGCTTACTAACGCCTTTCTTTCTTCTGGACTAAACCACGTATAACATGATAGAGAGCAGCTCACAGCACAGTCAAATTTCACGCATCTTGATCAAATTGTTTGCAGCTTTAGCCATGTTGGTCCCTGGGCTGATTTTCCAATTCAGTGCTTCTGTCCTACCACATAGACTGTTTCAAATTTCTTATCAAAGCACATATATGTCACCATATACAACCATGAGATTCATTTTTTTGCAAGCATGCTCAATAAATCCATGATAGAATAATAACCTTCTCTCTCTGCAACAAATCCTAATCCAGAAGCTTCTGCTGTACTTCAGCTGGTAAAATCCCTCTATATTGCTACATCACCTGCAGTCTTCACACTATAATTCTCCTCTTTGGGTTCTTAGCCTTCATCTTCCATAAAACCCAAACACGTGCTGGATACATTCTGTCCTGGCTAAAATTTGCTCGATAATGTGTGAAATTTGCTCGACCATGGAAGAACATAGCAAGAAGTTCAAGCTCATGTTTATTATCATTCAACTGTAAACATGCATACCCCCAAACAAAACAATGTTCCTCTGGTCCAAGCTGCACAGCATTGTATATATAACTCACACAACACTAATGTAATATTACCACAAATAAACTGATAAATAATAAAATATACAATCCAGAAGAATTTAAGTTCGTTTAACAATCTGAAACAATTCTTGCTCATCGTTAATATATTAGTAATAACTTGTGGAGCAAACTTGATAGGCCAAATAGCCTAATTCTTCTGACGTATCTTTTGGTCTAATATCTGATTCAAATCGTTTTCAGCATTCCCATCTCAAGGCTTTAAATATTCACCCACCTCTTCTAACCTCCTTGGGATCTTGCAGCATCCATCATTCTCCATAAGATATAGGAGCAGAATTAGGCCATTCAGCCCAACGAGTCTGCTCCGCCATTTCATCATAGCTAATCGCACTCAACCCCATACACCTACCTTCTCGCCATAACCTTTGGTACCCCGACCAATCAGTAAACTATCAAGTTTTGCTTTAACTATATCTACAGTCTTGGCCTCCACAGCTGTATGTGGCAGAACATTCCACAGATTCACTGCTCTCTGGCTAAAAACAAATTCTTCCTTAACTCTGTTCTAAAGAGTTGCCCTTCAATTTTGAGGTTGTGCCCTCTAGTTCTGGACACCCCCACCATACAGAGCATCCTCTCCACATCCATCTTGTCTAGTCCTTTCAACATTTGGTAGGTTTCAATGAGATCCCCAAGCATTCTTCTAAATTCCAGTGAGTACAGGCCCAAAGCTGCCAAACACTCCACATATGTTAATTCCTTCATTCCCAGAATCATCCTCGTGAACCTCCTCTGGACTCTCTCAATGATAACACATCCTTTCTGAAATATAGGGCTCAAAACTGTTGACAATATTCCAAGTGCGGTTCTCCTTCTAACCCTTCTCAGGAATGGTCCTTTCCTCAGGGTTGGGGATCAAATACATCTCCATTGTTAGCTCCAGGAGAGAGATCAATTGCCTGAAGTCTATTCTCCATGTCCCCCACTTCTGAGAAAATAGTGAGGAAGGTTGAAATAGACAAAAAGAGAATATACTGCATACATGGACCTATCTGGCTGAACTTTCAATCGCCGGAGTAATTTTTTCCAGGTTCAGTGTTTGTCCTCTTCGAGCTAATCTATGAAGCTGTCAGATATTTTATTTTATATGGAACTGCTGAATATTGGGGGCCATGGTAGCACAGAGGTTAGCATGACACTATTATAGCTCAGGGCATTCGGAGATCAGAGTTCAATTCCAGTGTCATCCTGTCAGGAGTCTCAGTAAATCCTCCCTGAGGCATGCGTGCATTTTCTCCAGGTCCTCCGGTTTCCTCCCACGGTCCACAGACGTACAGTGGAGGTTAATAGGTCATTGTAACTTGTCCCGTGATTAGGTTAGGGTTAATCGGGTTTTCGGGGTTTGTTGGGACAGCACGGCTCAAAGTGCCTACTCTGCGATGTATCGTTAAAATAAAATGAAAGGAAATGCACTAGAACATATGGAGGCAAAGTAAATAAATGCAAAATATGAGTCCTGTATGTTCCACCTAAAAGAAGGTTTAAAAACAACTTTTAAAACATTCTACAGCAATTTAATTGAGGGAGAGTTACATTTGTTGGGCTTTGATGCAAATAAATCATCTTCCTGTTTGAAGTGTAATTAGACAGTAAATGATTACTGTACTTTGTAATACTGAAAAGAAGAAACTAATCATTTGCAATCTATTTATTTTTGGTATTAACCAGAGGCTGTTCACAGCGCAGAGCAAGTGAAAGCAAACGGCACGGAAGCAAACATTTATTGAATTTGGAGAACATGAAAGCAAAGCTTAGTTATGATCATAAAGGACACAGAAAGTATTCACTGCCTTGAATCAGCTACTGGGTTTCACATATTTAAAACAAGATATTTATCCGTTTGCTGGGTTATTTTCAGATGGGCTGGGCTCACTGAATGTATAAACCATGATCCCAACAAATAGTGGAAAATGTTGATATCCATGCCAAAATTGTATTCCTCTCAGCCTTAAAAGTCTGTACAGTAAGAATTTATAACATACTGTTGAATTTGTCCTAATATAACTATATCTATATATGGTGCAAAGAGTGTGTCTGATGGCTTACTTGTTGAATCCCTTACTTACTGGTCACAGTACACAAATATGGGAGTTCTTTCAGTAAATTGCATGCAATATGCATTACAGTCTCTGTTTTAAACAGCTTCATAAAAAGAAAGAACAAAATACTTGCTTGCAAACTCTAATACTTCCTTCCCTACACGGTAAAGGATTTAATTATTCAAGATGCTTGAAGCAGGTCGGCACATCAGCAATCTCAGTTCACTTGTCTGTTCCTTTAATCTTGACAACCTGAATAACATTATCCACTTGATGCGAAGAGTTCAGTTATTAGATAGATAGATACTTTATTGATCCCAAAGGAAATTAGTGTCACAGTAGCATTGCAAGTGCTCAGATATACAAATATTAGAGGAGGAGGAGTAAGAAAGAATAAAAAAAATGTTACTTCTAACAGGAAGGGGGGGTCATCACTTTCCCTACTATAGGTTGACACATTATAGAGCCTGGTAGCCGAAGGTAGAAATGGCCTCATGTAGCGCTCTTTGGAGCAGTGCAGTTGTCTAAGTATTACTAAAAATGCTCCTCTGTTCAGCCAAGGTGGCATGCAGAGCATGAGAAACATTGTCCAGAATTGCCAGGATTTTCTGTAGAGTCTTTCGTTCTACCACAGCCTCCAGTGTGTCCAGTTTGACTCCTGTAACAGAACCAGTCCTTATAATCAGTTTATTGAGCCTTTTCCTTTCTTTAGTGTATCTTCAATTTGCCTGACAATTCTGAGGCTGCCCTTTTTTCCCAGTTAATAGGTAGCTGAACCTAACAAAGGAACAGGGATAAAGAGATGCAGACTTATAACAGAAATAGAGACACAGGGTCACAGAAAACTACAGAACAAAGCCCTTCGCCACAGCTAGTCCATGCCAAACAATTTAAACTGCCTAGTCTCAATGATCTGCACCTGGACCATAGCCCTCCATACCCTTTCCATCTAGGTACCTATCCGAACTTCCCTTAAACGTTGAAATTGAAGTCACATTCACCACTTGCGCTGGCAGCTTGTTCCACAATCTCACGTCCCTCTGAATAAAGAGGTTTCCCGTCATGTTCCCCTTAAATATTTCACCTTTCACCCTTAACCCGTGACCTCTATTTGTAGTCTCACCCAACCTCAGTGGAAAAAGCCTGCTGCATTTCATTATCATCATCATCATCATTATGAGCCACGTCGTATAGCGTAGGCGATCATGGTCTTTGTGATCATGATTGTTCTTGGCAAGTTTTTCTACAGGGCAGTGCCTTTACAATATGGGAGAACCCACACATTATCAATACTTTTCAGAGATCGTCTGCCTGGCATCAGCGGTTGCATAACCAGGACATGTAATATGCAGCGACTGCTCATATGACCATCTACCACCTGCCCCCATGGCTTCCTGTGACTCTGATCGTGGGGCTAAGCAGATGCTACACCTTGCCGAAGGGTGACCTGCAGGCTAGTGGAGGGAAGGAGCACCAGACATCTCCTTAGGTAGAGACATATCTCTACCCCGTCACCAAGTGCTTGCATTTACCCTATCCATACATAAAATAATTTGGTATACTGCATCTCTATTAAATCTCCCCTTAATCTTCTACATTATAGGGAAGAAAGTTCTAACCTAGTCAATCTTTTCTTATAACTCAGATCCTCCAGTCCCAGCAACATCCTTGTAAATTTTCTCTGTACTCTTTTAATCTTATTTACATCTTCCCTGCTTGTGTGTGGGGAGTGGAATCTTCAGGTTTCTGATGTTTCTGTCATTCATCTTTTGTTTTTGTTTTTCTGTTTGTCTGTGAAGAGTAGGAATTTCAGGTTGTATTCTCTAATATTAAATTGAACCTTTGATCCTGTAGGTAGGTGACCAAAACTGCACACAGTACTCCAAATTAGGCCTTACCAATGTCTGATAGAACTTTAACATAACATCCTTACTCCTGTACTCAATACTTCGACCTTTGAAGGTTAATGTGCCAAAATTGTTATGACTCTGTCTACCTGTGGCAGCACTTTCAATGAATTATGGGCCTGCATTTCCAGATGCCTTTGTTCTACTGCACTCAAGAGTGCCCCACCACTCGCTGTGTAAGACCTACCTTGGTTGGTCCTCTAAAGTGCAACACCTCACACTTGTCTGCATTAAATTCCATCTGCCCATTTTTACTTCAATTTTCCAGCAGATCCATATCCCACTGCAAACTTTTCTAGTCTTCCTCACTGTCCACTACACCCACAAACTTTGTGTCATCCACAAATTTGCTGATCCAGTTAACCATATTATCGTCCAAATCATTAATATAGATGACAAACAAGAATGGATGTACCACCGATCCCTGCAGCACTCCACTAGCCACAGGCCTCCAGTCAGAGAGGCAACCATCTGCTACCACTCTGGCTTCTCCCGCAAAGCCAATATCTAATCCAATTTACTACCTCATCTTGAATACCAAGCAACTGAACCTTCTTAACCAATCTCCCATGCAGAACCTTGTCAAATGAGTTGCTGAAGTCCATGGAGACAACATCCACTGCCATGCTCTCATCAACTTTCTTGGTAACTTCCTTGAAAAACTCCATAGAACTAGTTAGACATGACCTACCACACACAAAGCCATGTTGACGATCCCTACTCAGTCCCCGTCTATCCAAATACTCATATATCTGGTCCCTTGGAATACCTTCCAATAACCTTTTCCTACTGATGCCCGGCTCACTGGCCTATAATTTCCTGGTTTATTCTTAGAGCCCTTTTTAAACAGTGGAACAACCTTAGCTATCTTTCAGTCTTCCATGGAAAATCTCATATAGAAGGCAAAACAACAGAGAAGCATAATAAAGTGTGTAATTATTGTAGATGTTCTGCTTACACCGAATGTTATTCACTTACCTATTTAATGAAAAATAAGTATTTGATTATAGCCTGATGGAGTGGCCGTTCTTCTCCTTGCAGCCGTTGAAAATATGGATGCTCATGATGTGTCAGGAAATCAGATTCATTACCAAAAGATTTTTATTCTATCTACCTTCACAAACTATTAAAAGCTCACCAGATTAACAGGGGATAGTCCACTTATGAAACTCACAAGCGGGACATCTGTTGTAAATTCAGAGTTACAGGACTCAATTTCCTCACTGTCAGAGTAAAAAATGTAATAAGATCATATTGTGGGTTAAAACAGAGATAGTGAAGTACTTTACCAGAGCCTCTGAGTAACACTTTATTATTCTGAGCAGGGGATAGAGCTACACTACTACAGCAACAAGCAATATGCTGTATGCTCTTTACAGCAAAACTTGAAGACAACTTAAGGAAAGAGGAGGCCAAGAAATGAAATTAAGCACATACTTTTAACAGTTGATATTATAATTGAAATTGTATCCTGAACTGTGAATCAAACTTCTTCTAGTTCAATATCAGCCTATGATATCACCCAGGCAAGTTTCAGGACTTCTATAAAGCCACTTCAATTCCCTTTTAAGAGATGCATGAGTTGCACTTGAATTGAGCAATTGACGACCACCGACTAACAGTGACTAGAGTGGGACTTCCCTTTGCTTTCACGTGGAAGGTAACCAGATCATCTAGCAATGGGACTGTGAAAGCATTAAAAATTAAGTAGCTTGTAGTTCAGTGATGCAGCTACCTTGTGGCTGTTTACTCACTGATGAAGGCAGTCCCTTAGCATACTGGTGGAAGTCTCTGCTATTCAGGATCCAAGTTGCAAAAAGATTTTCCAGATGAGTTAAGTGGCTGAATGTTGTGTGAGGTCCCTCGCTGAATGAAATTATAGATTTTCCAAGGATTTCTGGTTTAGTCTGGGAGTCAGTGCACACTGGTGAAGAACATACATGAAATTGGTTAACGTTTTCCATATAGTTTGGATCTGAGGAGCTATAAATAGCTTTCCCCGGCTATTTCTATTTGCCTGATTTCATTAGAGCAGAGGGATATTGAAACATCTAATTGCCAAATGGCTGTGCAGCTGGGAAGCACTCTGCTCAGGTACTGCACCAATAACCAATATACTGGTCTATTGATTCAGAAACATGACTTTGAAAACCCACCATGGGAGCAGGGGAATTTAAATTCAGGCAATTAAATAAATCAAGGATTAAAAAGGCTGGAATCAGTAGCAGAGACCATGAAACTACTGGATTGTAAAAACCATTAAATTCATTACTATCTTCCAGGATATTGCCAAGTTGGTGTGTTCTTTCATTGATCCTATTATGGTTATTATTCTATTTTGGATTTATCGAGTATGCCCACAAAAATGAGTTTCAGGTTTGTACATGGTGATATATACGTACTTCGATAATGAATTTACTTTGAACTTAGGAAAGAATGTGTTCCTGTTTACTTATTTGGGCTGTGTGTAGCTCTAGACAGAGCAATGTGCTACACTCTTAACAGCCCTCTGAACTGACTTTATCAGCCATTCAGTTGAGAGGCCAACTGGACACAGACAATAATCCCACTGAAGTCCACATTCTTTAGATGAGCACATTAAACCTACTTACTTACTGCAAAATGCTGAAACAATAATTGGGCCAGGCAGCGTCTGTGGGACGAGAGACAGCAAACATTTAATTTTCAATTTTAGTTCAGCATCTACAACTTTTTTGATGTTCTTAGTTTCTTACAAGTTTAGCTTCACTTGGGGAGTGCTGTGGTTTGCTGTTGCCAAATATAGGATAATCGAGTAGATTGACAGCTAAGTCCTCTCTCCAGTGGAAGCAAACCTGGTGGATATTAATTTGACACCGGCCTTACCTTTTAACATAAAACATGATCATTGTTGGATGGGGAACAGTGTAAGAAAGTGATTTCCCAGGTGACAGGCAGGATTGGTGCTTGTCTCATTTTAGACACCAGTGATCTGGATGATGTAACTAAATGCAACATCTCAAGTTTGCAGATATCACAAAGCTATGAGTGTGCTGAATGGTAGCATAGGCTCTAGGGCTGAATGGTCTCCTTTTGTGCAATGTCAGAGGCAATCATCCAAAGACACTTGATGTGGTCAGCCTCAATCTAAATGACTGTGAAGTATCTTGCCTCCTGTTGCTTGCATCATGTGCTACCACCCATTGAAACTGATGCAAATAGAACAATAGCTTGTATGCGTAAATTTATATAGATATCTGCCTGTGTAAATTTCCCTGTAATGGGTCATTTCAACAGCAAAGTACACGTGCTGGCTTTGCATGCTGCTTTCATGATGAGTCAGTACCCTCTGGCTATTTATAATGTTTTAATTTTCAAGGGCATACAAGCCTATTGTTATCCACAACGTGTTCCCTTGTTTTAAAAGCAGGCCTGTACAGCTTCCTTGGTGAGGATATTCCATCATCAATGTAGTACAAACACCTAGGTAAAGTTCAAGCTAACAGTGTTAATAAATCTAATCACTTCCAGGACTGTTGTATGACCAGAAGGGGGTGCACATTATTGTGAATTAATAGTTGCCCTGAGAAGGTGGAAAACTATGTCTGCGTGATTCCCTTCAGTCCACTCTGTGCTATCAGTTAGAGTGGTCCAAGGGTTTGATCCAGCCAGACTCTGAGGAAGCTAGCTTAGGTACAGTGCATGTTGCAAGTGGGTAGTGGCATGTTGAATAGTTACATCTTTCTTTCCGCATTGACAGAGGTGTCCAAAGCTATTGGTAATGCTCTGAGCTTCTGCCAATGCAACCACTAATGTCCATTGGTAAGGACCAATAGTTAGAGAGAAGACTGATTTATCTTTAGTTCGTCTTGTGCAAAGAGAAAGCTTTGTACCCAGGAGTGTAGAGGATAAGCAATGGAACACACTCCCACTTAGTTTGCAGTGTGAATGCTGAGGGCTCTGATCAGGCATTACTTGCTGAATTGCACCAAGTTGGGAAAAAAAATGTTATCTGAGTCCAGATGTGTGTTTTCCACAAGCATTAGCAGTCAAAGGCCTGGTAAATTGTCATAAGGAAATTGGTTTGTTGGGAAGGCGAGTATGGTAATCAATGTGGGGTTGCCTAGAGGTTAGAAGTAGGCATTGAACATATCTTATATTGTCCTGGTTGTAGAGTATTGTGAAAAAAGTTACTGTTCTGTAAGTAACCAAGTGTACTAAGTGTAGGTGTACTGAGCCCCCTCCTTTATTCTCTCTATACCCATGACTGTGTCACCACCCACAGCTCCAATCTGCTAATTAAATTTGCTGACGACACTACACTGATTGGCTTAATCTCAAATAATAATAAGGCAGCCTACAGAGAAGAAATCATCACCCTGACACAGTGGTGTCAAGAAAACAACCTCTCCCTCAATGTCACAAAAACAAAAGAGCTGGTTGTGGATTACGGGAGGAATGGAAACAGGACAACCGTTACTGATATCAATGGATCTGGTGTTGAGAGGGTAAACAGCTTCAAGTTCCTCGGCATAAACATCACCGAAGATCTCACGTGGTCTGTTCACACCAGCTGTGTGGTGAAAAAGGCACAACAGCACCTCTTTCGCCTCAGGTTGTTGAGGAAGCTAGGTATGGGCCCCCACATCGTAAGAACTTTCTACAGGGGCACAATTGAGAGCATCCTGACTGGCTGCATCACTGCCTGGTATGGGAACCGTACCTCCCTTAATCACAGGATTCTGCAGAGAGTGGTGTGGACAGCCCAGCACATCTATAGTTGTGAAATTCCCAATATTCAGGACATTTACAAAGACAGGTGTGTAAAAAGGGCCCGAAGGATCATTGGGGACTTGAGTCACCCTAACCACAAATTGCACCAGCTGCTACCACCATTCAGGAAGTGGTACCACAACATGAAAGCCAGGACCAACAGGCTCCAGGACAGCTTCTTCCACCAGGCCATCAGACTGCTTAATTCATGCTGACACAACTGTATTTCTATGTTATATTGACTATCCTGTTGTACATACTATTTATTATAAGTTACTATAAATTGCACAGTGCATATTTAGACTGAGATATAACAAAGATTTTTACTCCTCATGTATATGAAGGGTGCAAGTAATAAAGTCAATTCAATTCAATGGCCACTATCTGGGCAATGTGTACTGAATTACAATAAGCTATCTAAACTGTGTATGGTCAAATTTCCACAGTGACACTCTGGAAAATGTCAGTACTGCATGATTGGATTTCTAGGCCAAAGTGTTTTCCCCACTACAGTAGGAAAGTGCTGGTGCATTAGTGCACGTTGGAAAGATTATATTACATCCCTGCTTCCCAGCTGCAGACTACATCTCTGTAAAATAAAATTCTATTTCAATTAATGATATCTTGTGGACAGGGAAAATAACAGCAGCAACTGCTAGCAACTGTCTTGCTCCTTTGGTGAATGCTCAGTTTGAAGCTGCCAAAAATGCTTTGGGTTTGCAGTCTGCCCAGTGCAAAAGTGCTTAATACCAGAGGATTATTAATCCAGAGTGAAAGATGCTGGTGTATGAAGGTTAATATGTTAATTAGCACTCATCTATTCTTGCACAAACTTGTTGCCTTGTGTGAGGCTACTAGGATAAACAATGGGGCAAGAGATATGGATGACAATCAAGAGTGGAACCCTTTTATGATTTTACAAATATGCATTTCCTCAGCCTTTACATGGATAGATTCAGCCAACATTGGAGAATGGAATAAGAGGGTTTCTGTAGAACTGGTGCAATTGATGAAGCTTTCCCTGCAAGAAAAGAGAGGTTAAGATCATTCCTGTTGTAACATTAAACTCCCTGCCACCTTTGATTTTTGCATAACCATTTTCAACCTGGCAATCTGCATTGGCTCTGCATTTAGCATTTTTTCAAGTACTCTTCTTCGTTTTGCTTTTAGCTTAGAAACTGGATCGATGACAAAAAATACACTGCGGGGTTTCATTGTGAGAAGGGAAAGAGGCTTGTTTAACACTAAGATTACGTCTAAGGCAAAAGAATTAAATTATTTTCCAGTAATAAGTATCCTCTTCACTAGAACTCTGTCATAGCTTCTCTCTTTTTTGTACACAGGTAGAAATTGACAGAGATATGTTGATTCTATTTTATAAAAAGAAAGCCTGAAAACTAGACTTGTGAACAACGCCACAATCTCTGCTATGAATTAAATGAAGTGAGAATCTTTCTTATGAACCTAAAATAAAACAAGGAGACATGATCAAGGAAGAGTGATAAATCTTTAAACAGGTATTGCATTGGTCAGGTAGCTGTCCTGCAGAATTAGTTTATTATTGTCACATGTATCAGGTTTTGCTTTAAATGCCACCCAGACAGATCATTCTCTACGTAAGTACATCAAGCTGATGAACAAGCACAAAAAGAGAGAAAAAACAGAACATCAAATACAGTGTTACAGTTACAGAGTGCAAGTAAGCAAGTAATATTTCATGAAGAAATGTACTAGGAGATCATGAGTTCATGTTATGGCTCTGATCAATAGTCTTATAACAGCAGGAAAGCAACTGTGCTTGGGCAGGTGATACCTGTTCTCAAGCTTTTGTATCTCCTGGAGAAGGGAGAATGAGCAGGGTGAGGGATGGGTTGCCCTGGACTACTTTCCCAGCGCAGTGGGACGCGTAGACAAAGTCAATGGAGGGAATGCCGGTTTCCATGATGGACTGGGCTGCAGTCACAGGTGTCTGCAATTTTTTGGCAGAGCAGTTGCTATACCAAGCTGCAATGTATCTGGGTAGGATGCTGTCTAAGGTCCATCTGTAACATGTGGTGAGGGTCAACGGGGATGTGTTGAATTTCCTTAGCATTCTGAAGAATCTACTCCCAGTAAGTTCTTAACTACTTGCTCGTCAAAAGGCATTTTTTTTTACTTCTTCCTTAAATATGATCAAAAGTACTGTTTCCATTGCTCTTTGATACCAGTTCCAAAGACTTACCTGAAATGGAAAACTCCTTAATCTTAAACAGTGATATCTAGTCCTGTTATCTTCCACAAGAAATGTCCTCTCCATATCTACCCTGTCAAGATGCCTCAGGATCTAATATCTTTCAATCAAGTACTTTTCGTTTATCTAACCTCCAGATTCACCTGTCTAGTCTTCACTCCCAAGACAACCAGGTTATTCCAGATACAGTATAAAGCTAGTAAACTTTCTCCAACCTGCTTCTTTCTTTTAATTACAAAGCTTTCTTTCTTTCTTTCAATTACAACCTTCTTTAAATAAGGAGATCAATACTATAACAACAAACAAGAGAAAATCTGCAGATGCTGGAAGTTCGAACAACACACACAAAATGCTCAAGGAACTCAGCAGGCAAGGCAGCATGTACGAAAAGAGTACAGTTGATGTTTCAGGATGAAACCCTTCAGCAGGACTGGAGAAAAAAAGAAGAGGAGTAGAATTAAAAGGTGGGGGGAGAGGAGAGGGAAACACCAGGTGATGGGTGAAACCTGGAGGGGGAGGGATGAAGTAAAGAGCTGGGAAGTAGATTGGTGAAAGAGGCAGAAGGCCATGGAAGAAAGAAAAGGGGGAGGAGCACCAGAGGGAGGCAATGGACAGGCAGGGAGATAAGGTGAGAGAGGGAAAAGGGGTTGGGAAACAGTGAAGGAGAGGGAGGGCATTACTGGAAGCTTGAGAAATGGATGTTCATGCTATCAGGTTGGAGGCCACCCCAATGGAATATAAGGTGTTGTTCCTCCAAACTAAGTGTGGCCTCATCATGACAGTGGAGGAGGCCTGTGATGGACATATCGGAATGGCAATGGGAAGTGGACTTACAATGGGTGGCCACTGGGAGATCCCACTTTTTCTGGTGGATGGAGCACAGGTGCTCAGTGACGCGGTCTCTCAAACTACGTTGGGTCTCACCGATATACCGGAGGCCAAACCAGGAGAACCAGACACGGTATATGACCCCCAACAGATAGGTGAAGTGGCATCTCACCTGGAGGGCCTGTTTAGGACCCTGAATGGTAGTGAAGGAGGAGGTGTAGGGGCAGGTGTAGCACTTGTTCTGCTTGCAGGGATAAGTGCCAGAAGGAAGATCAGTGGGGAGGGATGAATGGACAACGGAGTCATGAGGGAGCGATCTCTGTGGAAAATTGTAAGTGGGTGGGAGGGAAAGGTTTGGCCAGGGGAAGACAGCCTCTGGCACCAACAAAACTTAAAAATCTCGTTTGTGTGGATGCTGCATGATATGCTGCCTGGTTATAAATCCGAACTGCAAAATATTGGACAGTGCACTGTATGCAATTAAATGATTGAAATTTATAAATCTTAATCTGAGTATAGGGTTAGTAAGGAAAAGAAAAAGAAAAAAGGGCCCATTTTAAGGAAAAAGTCAAATGTGCACATTGGAGCTCATTGATAAGGCCATTCGACCACCATCGACCTCCTCCGAGCATCGCTGACCTTCGGACCCTCACTGCCCATCCACCCTGTCTGGTAGTCTACCAGCTCGCTCCACACGCATCTTCCCTCTTCATCCGTCGCCGACAAAAGTCCACAAAATCCCTGCTCCCAGACCCACAAGAAAGAACAACATCCCGCTCATTGGCTAGCATACATTCCAAAGGCTCCGTTATCTCTAGTCATAACCCAAACATTGCTGCTATAGAGAAACCATTACCTCAGCGGTGGAACATTACAGAGAGGCCATTCCATTAGCAGTGAAACCTTACAGTGTGTTACACCTACAACTTACCAAATCTAACAATATGTCTTCGGAATGTGGGAGGAAGTCGGAACAGCTGGAGGAAACACGTGCAGTCATCGGAATAACTTACAAACTCCTTATAGACAGTGGTGGGAACTGAAGCCCGATCTTCTGATTGATCACTGGCAGTGTAGAGCATTACATTAACCGCCACACTACCCTGCCACCCTAATGTTGTTGATTGAACCTCATCCTACGACCTTCTCCCTACTTCCTGAAAAGCCACTCCGTGTGCCAGTCATTCTGTCTTCTTATACATGCAGACAGTCAAGCCCAGAAGATACAATCCATGGCAATATATTGGGGATTAGAGTATTGAGCCTGAATGCTGTCAATTGTATACACATGAGACTCATGGAAGACCCTGGAGATGAATTATTGACTTTGTAGAATGCAGTGTAACAAAAACATTTCCTGACAAAATTGCATTGAGTAGCATAAATACCGTATCACAAGATGTAACAACTGTGTGTTGCTTTACTTCTGAATAATGCAAAATGTTCTACATAGTAGTGTCTCTTAATGACAGTACCAGAGTACTGAGGACTTTCTTTGGCATGGGGGAGGTAACTGCTAGTATTCAGTGGTCAGGAATGGGTAGTAGATGAGAATTTATCTTGTGGGGCCAAAGCAACTGAACAGATGGTTCTGCTGCACATACAGAACTGGTTTAACAACTCCACTCAACCTGGGGTAACTGCTTCTCTTGGTTTATATTTTCTCCTTCCAGTTCTCATGAGATGCTTATCTTCCAAATCAGACCAACTTTGTGACTAGAATATTGATGTGAATTTCATGTGAACTAACTGTGCTAAGTTACATCAAACATTATGACATATCTCCACTGATTCTTTCATCTGACAATTAATAACAGGCAAAAAATGTGACCGAAGTTGTAAGTGGCATCTCATTTGTAGATCGTGAACCATGCAGCAGCAACATGGGGTTGAAAATGAACCAAATGAGTCCATCTTTTCACCAGGTATCGAGCACATATAGAGTCCAGTCTTATGGTTCCAGTGTAATGGTCCAGTGCTTTGAGTAAGGTAGTAGACCAGAAGCTTTCCCTAAGTATGCATAAGGCATCCATTAGACATTTTTTTCAATAGGTTAGTAAGAGAACCTCTCCCCTTTTTAGTACCCAAAGCCAGTAAAGCACACTGATCCTCAACTTCTCAAAGAGCGAAGGAAATTGGGCATGTTCCAGATGACTCTTACTGAGGCACCACAGAAACATCATATCTATGGTGTAGTGATGGCACATACAATATAATGTTGTAATGATGTGCATGATGTTTTCAAGGATATACAGTAAGTGATAGAACTAATATTGTGATGATGAACATAACGTGTGACTATCTACATATATTTGTTATGACATGCATACTGTTTTGATGACATGCAAAAGGCAAATATGTAGAGCTAAGACTTTTGCACAGTACTGTAACTATGTTAAGTATTGCACTGCACTGCTGCTGCAAATAAAAACAAATTCATGGCATATGTGAGTGATGATAAACCTGACTCTGATATGGCTCTCTGTTGTGGACTGAGAGTGGGAAGGAGGCAAGGAGAACGGGATCATGGTTGGGAAAAAGGGAATGGAGGGGGGAGTGAGCAGGAAGCACTGGGGAGAAATTCTGTAATGATCAATAAGCTAATTGTTTGGAATCAAATGACCTTGCCCGGTGTCTCAGGGCTGAGTGTGTCTTCACCCGTGCTAACCCCGCCCCAGTACTCCTTCTTTGCCACCTGTCTGACACCCCCTCCCATGGTGCTCCATCCTCACTATTCCCAACATTGCTGCCAGGTTTACAAGCTTGCTTTCCACTCCACATTGATAAATACGGTACTGTGAAGAAGTCAGAGGCACCCTAGCTATATATCCTGTATGTGCTAAGAATTTTGAACAGTACTTTAAATTAATATTGTGATGACTACATAACGTGATAGAGTACATAATGCAAAAATCATATGAGCTCCAATTTAAGATGTTCAGAGAAGGTAAACTGCCCTTACAAGTCATTCTTTACAAATCCCTAGACTGGTTGTTTCAAAAGCAACGTAAATATATTGCAACAAACAGGACAAGAGCAAAGAAAGCAGAATGCTTCCCCCAAACAAGTCTCCTGATATTCCTGTGGGCTTTTATATGGACCTGCAGCCTTTGGGCTTATGATGCAGGAAAATACTTGTCCTTGTGGTGCCATCTGGTGTCGAAACTCTCAGCATGAATCCTAAATATCAGAGCAGGTTTGGCTGGAATTAATCACTGACTGCATAGCATTTCCAAGACTTCAAAAAGAAAGTTGTATTCATTTCCAAAGCATAGTGCATCATGTGATGTTTTCCCATTGAACTCATCCTTTTGTTTTAACCAGAATAGAGAAATGGCAACAGGATGAAGGGAACTGAAGTGCCTCTTCCCATTGCCTACTTACTGTCATAGAGTTATTCAGAATCAGAATTAGGTTTAATATCACTGACATAGGTCATGAAATGTGTTGTTTTGCAGCAGCAGTACATTTGTAAAACATAATAATAAAAACAGTGAACTACAGTAAGTATATATCAAAATCAGGTTTAATGTCACTGGCATATGTTGTCAAATTTGTTAACTTTGTGGCAGCAGTACAATGAAATGCATGATAAACATCAAAAAACTGAATTACGATAAGTAGTTAGTTAGTTATGTCGACTCAGGCCTAGTGGGGCCGGCGAGGGGCATGATGAGGGACTCTCCACTCCTCCCTCTCACTCATCAGTGTGTTCAGTTCATCGACATTAGCCGTGCCGCTATCTTCTAGGAGCGTGTTGACCATAGTCTTGGGAGGGCGCCCAGGGTTCATCCTCCCATGCTTGGGCTCCCATGCAATGATTAGACTGGCAGGTAGCTCAGGGTGGCGTAGGCAGTGCCCCTCTAGTTGCAGTCTTCTCGCCTCGATTTTAGTGGTGAGCATCGGAAGGTCGTCATAGAGCTTGATGTTTGTCGTGTGTTGTTGCCAATTCATGTCAAGAACCATCCAAAGATTTGTGTACAGCAACCATCTAGTGACTTTCGCATGGTCTTGGTGAGTGTCCATGTCTCGCATCCGTATGTGAGAATGGACTCTCTGACTGCTATGAAGATCCTCTTTTTGAGCCCACTGGTCAGGTTCGACCTCCGGATTTCCTTCATGTCGTTCATAGCCCTCCACGCCAGCGCCTTCCATATCTTTATGTCCTTCTTCAAACTCATCATTCTTGACCCAAGGTACTTGAAGTCTAAGACTTTCTTAATAGTATCATTCTTTACAGTCTTGAGAGTACCTTTATCGCAGTTGAATGCCACGTACTGTGTTTTTTTTAGCGTTTAGGTGAACTCCAACTTTATTGCACTCAATTTCCACTTTTGTCAGTAGCTGCTGTGCTTCCTCCATCTGGTCAGAGAGCAGGACTATGTCATCTGCAAAAATCGAGATCTGTGAGCATAACTGGTCTGACCTTTTTGGTTTGTCCTGGTTTTATGGTAAAACCAAGCTTGTCATGATCTTTGGTAGCTTGACGTAGAGCATAAACAAGGACGATTATAAAGATGTAGGGTGCCAGAGTGTCTCCTTGCAGCCCACCAGCTAGGAGCTCGAACACTGCTGTTTCTCCATCTCGTGATACAACTTTCACCATGGTCTTGGTATAGCTGGACTCTACTGCTCTCAGTAGATGATCTGGCACTCTGTAAGCTTTCAGAATCTTCAGCATTTTACCTCGGTGAATGGAGTCAAAAGCTTTGCGAAAATCAATGAAAGCAAGCACGGCTGGTAAGTTGTTCTTCTTGACTTCCTTGATGATTCTACGGAGAGCAAGTGATTGCATTACTGTTGTGCACTTCTGCCGAAAACCATTCTGACTGAATCTTAGCTTAGGGTCAATGGCGATGCAAATCCTGTTCAAGATCATCCGATTGTATAGCTTTGCTAAGATGCAGGTCAAGCTGATACCGCAGTAGTCATCTGTCTTCGTGAGGGATCCAGACTTGGGACAGGGATAATGTTTGAGAGTAACCACTGTTCTGTTTTGTCACCTTTCATCAGTGCAATATTACATATGTCCAGCAAGATGTTGTCCAGGTCACAGTTCTTCAGGACATCTGGTGGTATCCCATCTGGTCCAGTGCTCCTGCCCTGTTTGAGTACATATTTGGCCTTCTTCAGTTCCTCTATGGTGAATGGGCCGTCATTGATGTTGAATAGTATCGTGGGTATATCCTCTTCTTCTTCTCCCTTAAGTGTGTATGTGTGTGTATATATATATATATATATATATATATATACATATATATATATACACACACACGGTAAGTATCTATATGTATATTACATAGTTAAGTTAAAATAAATAGTACAAGAACAGAAATAATTTAAAATTAGTGAAGTAGTGTTCATGGGTTAAATGTCCATTTAGAAATCAGATGGCAGAGGGGAAGAAGCTGTTCCTGAATCACTGAGCGTGTGCCTTCAGGCTTCTGTACCTCCTCCCTGATGGTAACAATGAGAAGAAGGCATGTCCTCGGTGGCGGAGGTCCTTAATGATGGATGCCACCTGCCTCAGGCACCACTCCTTGAAGATGTCTTGGATACTATGCGGATGAGTACCCTTGATGGGGCTGACTAATTTTATGTATATATTAAAAATGTTATGGGATTAAGCCCTTTGGCCTACCTGGTCGATGCTGACCATGATGCCCCATCAAAGTTAGTCCCATTTGCCACCAGTTTTACATTTTTCTTCTGTTATTATGCAATCCTGATTTCCCAGGAGATTCTTTTGACAACAATGCAACTTGAAGATTTCTGAAAATGTTTAAATTAAAACTCAAATCGCCTCAATACCCATTAATTGAGTGTGCAGCCTCACTAATTTAGCCCTACTACTGCTTGCTAACCATGGGCTACACATGTCAAGCAGTTGTCCTGTTAAAAGCCTATCCTTTTTGACAGTTTAAATACAAACGTTTGTATTTGCACGCACTGCCTGATGAGATCACAGTAAATGCTCATAGCAAAGTCCACATCCTGTTAATTAATTTTACTTTAAATGAAGTGCTTGGGTGGTTAAGATCCATTCTGAATTGTTCCAGGGCATCTCACACAGCAACTGTTTTATTTTATGGATCCTCCAGGGAATCACATTCTGGAATTGGGAAGAAGAGGAGGAGAAATAGCAAAACAAAGCAAGCAGTGAAAGGTCTATAAATGGGAATCTTTTCTTCATCACTTCCCAGTATGCCTGTTCAATTCTCTGAAAATTAGTGCGTCGGCCAGCTTCCTTTGTTTTGCAAGACAAAGTTAAGCAACACAAGAAACTGCGATCGCTGGACATCTGGAGCAACACACAAAAAGCTGGACGAACTCCGAATCAGAATCAGGATCGTTATCATGGACAAACGTCCATTACATTGCATTACATAAATAATTGCTGTAAGTTACAATTAGAAATTTTTAAAATAGTAAGTAAGTCGTGCAAAAAGAAAGCAAAACGTGAGGTGGTTTTCATGGTCCATTGAAAAGTCAGATGGCAGAAGGGAAGAAGCTGTTCCTAATCATTGAGTGTGTACCTTCAGGCTCCTGCATCCCCTCACTAATGGCCGCATTGAGAAATCAATAGCTCAGGTGGCATCTAAGGAGGGAAATGGACAGCTGTAATTTTGGATTGAAACCCTTCGTCAGGACTGTCAAAGTTAAACTGGATCCCGTGGCAGACCTGCATTTAATATCTTGAGTTAAGTAGCAGTACACCACACAATCAGAGTGCTTATGTTCCAATTCCCGAAAGTCTCCGACTGTTTATGGACTAAACAGGTAACCAATGCATTGTTCACGAGAATAGTCATCACATAACGCATCATTAAGGAACTGCAGGACAGGGCTCCATGGCCCAATGGTCACCTCAAGTCTGAACTGTTCAGCAATAGCACATTGCAGTGAACTTTGTGGAGTTCCATTAAACGTGACATCCCATATCTCCACTGATTTTCTTCCATTTGACAATAAACAGTTGGTGAAATGGTGTTTTGTTAATGACATCTCATGTGTGATGATCATGAACCAAAAAGCAGAAATGCAAGTGTGAAAATGAATGAATCCACCTTTTGAACAGTTATCAACCACACAGAGAGCCTAACATCCTGTGCCAGTATAATGATCCCTTGATTTAGATAAACTAGTAGACCAGAAGTTTCACCCAAGCCTGCATAAAACCACCTTTCAATACATAAATAAGTGACTTAGACTATTCCTCTCTCTTTAGCATCTTGGAAACTAATTTGTCTGACAGGAGTGGAACAGGTGTTTGTCTACAGTGCTCAAGACCAATGCCCACTTTTCAAAAAGAGAAAGCAATCAGTATCAAAGTTTTACCAGTGTACATAAACAGCTACACGTTATTGGGTTGCTAATATCCTTATTAGGTGCTCCAAATACCACTCTGGTACTACCTCAGCCTGATACTGTAACTGGGTGGAGGAGTCCATTACGGTTTAGACAAGAGTTCATGAGCTGTTTGACACTGCAGTCTCCTGGAGCTTGTGTCTGAAGGGACTCACAAGAACATTGCAGTATCTTAGAATCTAGTGAAGCTGTATCACCCAAATCTCTCTCTAAATATGTTGCCCAATTAACTGACCACACCAAACGTTTTCTGTCTTCGTGTTTGATATTGCATCTCCTGAACAGAAATGTCATGCTCATAGTCTGGGACAGACAGTTGTATGGATTTATGAGAAAATAGGTTCCAGAGGAGTCAAAATGCTGTTTGCACTCTTGTTAGCAATCTGCACAGAGGAAAGACTTGAATCCAGAGCCCAGTGTAGCGTATACAAGAACCACAATCTGTGGCATCAGAGACAACTTATTGCAGAATCTATCAAGGTAACAAACCCTTCAGGAGAGATCCACTGTCACTTCCTTGTGAGGAAATCTTATTGAGCTCTACCATGCCACCTGGTGTACTGGAAAAATCTCCTGGCCTATAATTCAACCACTTGCACAATTACCAGCCCACTGAAACAAACTCCAGTTAAATATTGAACCCCTAATTCAGTCTCTCAATAGAGCTGGAAGACGAACAAGCCTTCTAGTTAGCAATCCTATGGCTGTCTTTATGAACTTTGCCTTCTTCAGCTCACCACCTCTCACAAATGTCTCAGTAAAATTGTCTAATAGGATGCTGATTTCTGTACAGATGTTACTACGGTCTCCAATGACATTGCTATATTTCTGATTCAAGTGATTGTACTTTACCCTTAATTATGAAACTTGATTTATTTTCCTATTTCTGTGTGTTTATATTGATACCTGATTGGATGTAAGAATCATGTGACAGTCCTCCATTTCAGTGTGTAACAATGTGAGACCAGTTTAGTCAGTTGTTATCACTGCAACAGTTGTCACTTACCACAGTCTTATCAGTTTAGAACAGGCAAGTGTTATGTTTGCCCAAAAGAAATCTTATTTTCAAAATTTGCACAGCTATGGGAGTCATGACTTTGAATGAGCCACAAGGAGATCACAGCTGCAGATGTTAAAGGTCTTAATTCAGCACAACAAGCAGACTTAGGAGCAAAATATAGGCAGTTGGAAGAACTCAACGGGTCAGGTAGCACCTGTGAGTGGAAATGGATGTCAGATTTACAGGGTGAGACCCTTCACCTGGAGCCCATCTCAAAATAACAGGATTGCCTCTGGATATTCAAACAACATTGTTGTAAATTCAGACAAGCTTCTTCTATCACTATGTTGAGGGTGGTTCTCTGGACAGAAAGAAAACACTGCAAATATTGACTGACTATGTAATCGACCATGTGTTAAGTGACAAGAAGACTATCTGGTATCCTTTCCTGAACTCATCCTGGGGGTTTCAATATGTCCAATTAACATAGACCAGTATCCATTGTTTTCCTGCATGATTTACAGAACAATGGTACCAAACTCAAGATGTCCTATGCCTAATGTCTGGGTTCAGTAACAATGGATGTTCTGTTTAAATAGTGCAAAAAGCTACCACTCCCATAACTCCTGATTAAAGTTACTTAATGATCCCTAAAAAAGACAAGGACAAGCAACAAAAGCAATTTTAATGGCATTTCTGATGACAGTAGAGAGAAGTACTTCATGGTTCAGAAGTTTATTTGAACATTAAGGAAATGGACAGTATATATATCACTAGCAAAAAAGACTGCAAACAGACAGTTAAGCTACACACAAAAATATGCTGTAGGAACGCAGCAAGTCAGGCAGCATCTATGAAGAGGAGAAAATAAACAGTCGATGGTTTTGGTTGAGATCCTCAGCTACTTTCAGATCTTCAGAATGAACTGGGGAAATGGGGTGACATGGCTGGTGGATGTAGATGTAGCTGTGATGGTAAATCCCAGCAGTTTAGTGCTTGCTTATGACACACCAATGTGTAACTACGCACCTTGAAGAGGAGGAAAAAAAATGCCAAGAACCAGCTGCAGAATGCTGACATTCCCCCCGTCTTCCATTACCAAGTGTCAGGGAAAAGAAAAGCCCCATCTGTGCTGTTTTCCACCATCCTGTGGTGTGTCAAATTCTGCTGCAAGAGCAGAAATGTGTTCACACTCTGTCACAGACAAAGATTCAGGAATCGTACACCCAAAGCTTACAGACCTGAATGTCGAAGTGACAGGAGAAGTTGAGAGGACAGTAACGGAACTTCAGTGCAAAACACAACTGAGTGCACAGTGGTTCACGTTCTTCCTGTGAGGACTCCAGACTTGGCAAATGATACACTTAGTGAAGTACTTGGATCAAAAAAAGTGAAATGCCAGAAACACTCAGCAGGTCAGGCAGCATCTCTGGCTAAATAAACACAGTTAATATTTCAGATTAAAGATCCTTTGATGAAACTGGGAACAGATTTTTGACCTGAAATGTTAATCCTTTTCCTTTTCCCATGCTACCTGACTTGCTAAGTGCTTTCTATTGCTTTATGTTTTTATTTCAGATTTCCAATATCTGCGGTTTTATTGATTTCCATTTGTTTTCTCACAGTAGACTGACAATACCAGGAAATCATTGGCAGAGTCAGCGAGTAGTAAACGTGGAATAGTATGGACATGGGAAATCGCCCATCACATATTTCACCTGCTTTGCAAGTACTGGGGATACCTGTTATCCAATCTTTCCGCCAGGGCGTAGCAGTTAACGCAATGCTATTACAGCTCGGGGTGTCAGAGTTCGGAGTTCAGTTCCAGCGCCGTAAGGAGTTTGTACATTCTCCTCATGACCACATGGGATTATCCCTGCTGCTGTGGTTTCCTCCTACGCTCCAGAGATGCAATGGTTAGAAGGTTATCTGGTGATTGCAAATTGTCCTGTGATTAGACTAGGGTGAAATAGGTGGGTTGCTGGGTGGCACAGCTTGATGGGCCAGACGAGCCTGTTCTAAGCTGTGTCTCTAAATAAACAAACAAATAAACAAATAGATAAGTAAATGAATATAAAGATAGATAGATAAATAGATAAATAAATAAGTAAATCCCTGTTGCACTATGGAGATTCAGCATCTAAATATCAGAGCTGGGCTTCGCAAGATCGAACATCATCTAAAGAAAACTATTCAACACCCAATTCTCGGTGTGGCCCATGTAGCAAGCAGTGCACATCTGGCTTAGAATGACTGCATGCGGGGTAAATTTTAACATCCTTTTATTTCCTCTTTTCTATTTATTTACATTAATTTAAAGGTGAGCCATCAGCAAATTGTCCCTGCTCTGAGCTTTTCCATGAATATTTGGATATTTGTTTGGTGCTAATTCATGCCATCAGAAAAGGAGCTTTATTGCCAGGTTCATGAACAGTTATTACCCCTCTGTCAGCAGGCTCTTGAACCGGCGGGGATAACTTCCCTCAATTTCAATTGTCCCATCTCTGAACTGTTCCCACAACCAATGGACTCATTTTCAAGGACACTTCATCTCCTGTTCTCGATATCTATTGCTTATTTATTTACTTATTATTTCTTTTTTTCTTTTGTATTTACTTAGTTTGTTCTCTTTTGCACGCTAGTTATCCACCTGACTGAGTGTATTTTTCATTAATTCTACCATGGTCATAGGATTTATTGAGTATGCCTGCAAGAAAATGAATCAGGGTTGTAGATGGTGAGATATATATACTTCGATAATAAATTTACTTTGAACTTTGAATTTTATACCGATCTCTACATCAAAAACCTACTGAAATCCTTGTTTACGAAGTTTCACTGATTGCGAATGCTTGTTTTTTTTTCTTTAAATTATCTCTGTTGCCCGTGAAATAAAAAGGTTATGTTTGCTTGTGTAATCAGGCAAATATAAGGAAGTTATGTCTTAAGCAGATGGTAAACAGGAAGCTAAATCTATAATGTGACTGAGTGGTATTGGAGTGTTGGATACATGCCCCACTTGTGGCTGCCAGCATAAAGATGTTGACTGATTAGCCACAATAAAGCAACAGAGTTTCTCCCATTGTTCATATAGTTTTCATCACATTTTCTTATGTATCTCCAAGTCTATCACAGGAGAGATATTTTCCTACAAAATCTGCATTGCTCTGCCATTGTTTAACCAATTAGTTTAAATCACAGTGCTAAATTTCAGTTGAACATCAAAAGAAGCCCTATCATCTTTCAACAGTAAACAAGCAGTCAAGATATTATTTAGAGCTAATTGCCATGCGAGAAATAGCTAAATGTCTATTTTGGGACGGCATTGTTACAGCAAAGTGGAATGACAGCTTTGCTCTGAGGTGTTTATTACCTGCGTTTGTATCCAACATAAAACAGTAAAGCACAGCAACAGGGCTTTCAGCCTACAACGTGCCAAGCTAATTAAACGAATGCTCCCAATTCCTCGTGCCTGCACATGATCCATATCTATCTATCTCTGCATATTCATGTTTCCCATCTCAGAGCCTCTCAGTAAACTCTGTTGTGCCTGCCTCCATCTTCACTATATTCAGGGTGTAGCAGTCAGTTCTAACAAGCCGATTGCCGACCGCTGGCGACCCCCATGGATTTGTTATATTTATATGACATGCCCTCCACTCACTCCAATAAAGATTGTTCCAAGAGTCAAAGAGCTGTAATTGATCCTTCATTGGCAACTGGCAAACATACAAACTTGAAGCAATGAAACTTAAGTGTACTAAGCATGAATGTAGCATAATTGAGCGTAACTAAGCGGTCAACAACAGATATGACATCCATCAGTCCCCAGCTACAAACTGCCCAGAACAAGGCATGGATATGTAACTTATCCCCTTTGTTTTACCACGCCCTCACTCACGGAACTGGTTGTCATAGTAAATGTGCCAGACATAATATAATGCAGATAGAGAACAGATGCATGGCTCCTAAATGGGAAACGCGCAGATAGAGAAGCGATGTGCGGCTCCTACACAGGGAATGTGCTGCTTTGAACGGTGGTGGAGGTAACACATTGAAGCTTATTTCTGAGCCAAGTGTTACACAGAAAACGTCGCTACTCTCAGCTGGACCAGTGTGATAACAAGAACTGTTTCATTGCAATTTGGAAGATAGAATATTTGCATTAGATACTCAAAATAATTTCTTTTGCAACTCTCACTAGGTCTCATCTTTACTTAAGAATTGCCATAATATTCAGCTGCAGCTTGTCTTGAGAACAACAAGTACACCAACTCACTAAAATCTAATTCAGAAAATGAAGCACAAGGGTGTACTGTACAGTACATGTACAGTTGTATTTCTATGTTCTAGTGACAGGCCTGTTGTACATACTATTTATTACAAATTACTATAAATTGCACATTGCTCATTTAGACTGAGACATGACGTAAAGATTTTTGCTCCTCATTATGAAGGATGTAAGCAATAAAGTCAATTCAATCCATTGGGAGGGATAAGAACAACAATTTTAAGTAATATCTTTAATGGAGCAAAGACCTCTAGGTGCTTTGCAGTATTGATACCTTGAGAAATTCAGCATCTAATCAAAGTAGATGTTAGACCCTCAGAGGATTTGTCAGTAAGGTAGCTTTTAAGTGATGTTAGAAAGGCAGTGAATTTTACAATTTTACTGGAGCTTAAGGCTACTTTTGCTCAAGTCTTGTCTGTAACTAACGAAGCAATTAAATGCAGGGGATCTGCAAGTTTCTCTGAGGATGGATGGCTGGAGCAAATCACAGAGATGGAAAGGGGAATGGATAGCTGAAGAGGGATTCGTAAACAAGAGAGTTTATTTTTAAATCATGGCAATGCTTAAGTGTAGGTCACTGAGCACAGAAGTGATAAATGCTGGGATTTGCTGTTGCAGGAGCTGAAATCCTTATTTTTAAGTGCCCTCTTCTTCCAATTACATAAATATACCAATGGAAGATTGCTTCTCTCCACTGTTGCTCATCTGTCACTGAAATCCTCATTCAATTCATTACCTTCAGGGCTGACTATTCCAGCACAGCCTCAGCTGGCCTCCCTCATTTTAGTGTAGTCGTTAGCATACAACTATGAGATTGGGGTTCAATTCCTGCCACTGTCTGTAAGGAATTTGTATATTTTCCCCATGACCGTGTGGGTTTCCTCCAGGTGCTCTGGTTTCCTCCCACGTTCAAAAGATGTACATTTAGGGTCAGTGAGTTATGAGCATGCTAAGCTGGTGTCAGAAGTGTTGTGACACTTGCAGGCTGCCCAATACAATCTTCACTGATTTGTCTAGATGCAAAAAGCACGTTTTGCTGTATACTTCGAAGTACGTGACAAATAAAGCTAATCTTCATCTCAAATTTAAAGACGATAAAAAAGAGATAAGAAAATTATTTTTTCGCTCATTGCCTCAAAGGAGTTTGAAGACAAAACTCACCACCACATTTGAGAAAACATCTGGGTAGCCCATATCCTGGAAGGCTGCAATTTACCTGAAGTCCATTTTTACTTGGTATGGATCTCCTTCTGTGACATAAATTTATTTGATTCTATTAAAAGCGAATACAGTCTTACCGTTGATACAAATATATATCCCAATGTGCAATGTGCAGTCTTCTTCAATTTCAGGATGTGGCCTGGGAGAAGGTTGACATAGGGAGCTAATGTGGATCAGAATCAAATTGTTTTCGAAGTTCTGATATTTAGTTTTCCACGTAGGAGGCTAGATGGTTGAGCGGAGATGGGAATAACAAGATATAATTTGTGATGTGCTGCATTTTCTATGCACTGAATACAATATTTTTAAATGTAAAACAAAATATTGAAAGTCTTATTGTTGCCAAAAAAGATTATGTCAAAAAGCTAATCCAAATGTCTCAAATAAAGGCTGAGGTAGATGTGCATATGTGCAGAGTGGTGTGGTGTGTACTGGTTGAAGGCTAGGAAGGATTTGATCATTAAGATTAGAATTTTGAAATCCTGTGCAGATCATGTTAACTGGGGATGTGAGATGGTAGTCGGTTCAGTACAGCATTGGAATAGTGGAATCTGGGAGTTAAAGGATGAATCGTACAGTATGTCTCCATGTCAACCATTGAGCACCCATTTATGTGCATCCCATTTTCCCTCTTGCTTTCCCATCATCTCTATTGCACCTCATTCACCCATCACCAATTGACACAGTTGGATGGCTCAACCAGTAAAGTAAGCAATATACAGAGGCCAATTAACCTACCAACCATCATGTCTTCTGCAAGAGGAGGAAGCTAGACACCTGGGGTGGGTGGGAGGAGATGCTAGACACCTGGGGTGGGTGGGAGGAGATGCACACAATTGCACAGAAAATGTGTAAACTCCCCACAACACCTCAAGTGAGGACTGAACTCAGGTCACTGGAGGTGTGGGGCAGCTATACTAACTGCTGTGCCATTGGGCCACCCAGAGCTATAAGGGTTTATTTGCAAATGGGCTGAAGGTGTGTAAGAGGTTTAAAAATGGTTTTGTGCAGGAATCTCTAATGTGTATTTTCTGGAAGGCTCCACTGTCAAATAAAACTGGCATAAAGAATTTCTCTCACCCATTTTCCACTAGTTAAGTACCCAAATAATATTTTGTATGGTCAATCCTTTAATTACATTACAAGATAAAACTTCACAATTTTAATTGTGCTAGTTAAGATCTCTCTCCTGTATAAGGAATTAAAATATTGTATAGCTTTAAAAACACTACAACAATAAGGTCACAATTTTCTAAAGAACAAAATGAACTCAGAGAAATTGTTGACAGCATAAGTCAAATGGAATTTTGATTCCCTACCTGTTCACAAAGCATTCTTCCGTATGCAGGAAATCCAAAGGAAATATAATATATTAACAGTGCCGTCATAAAAGCAACAAATGCAGAAATGGATTGTTAATTGTTTAGACTTTTGAAATACATCCTAACAATTCAATGCTTCACTTGACTGCCCTCAGTTTTGTTGCTTTTTATACATTAAACCACAGAAAATTAGTCATTTTTAAATTGAGAAACTACTTTCCGCAGTGCTTGCTTTGAAGTGGCAATGTCAATGAAATCATCAGCATTTGAGGTACAGTAAAATAAAATTTTGTTACAGGAGAGGAAATCATTTGTGAATCTCCTGTAAGTTAGAACCAAGTCATTCTGGGTAGTAAAATTTCAAGCTCCCTATTGCTGCTACTAGGACAGCGAGCTTCAATTATGGCAGAATTGGATCGGCATCAATGGCAGCAGAAAATTACATTCCTTACAAAAGGTATCTTCCACCTTTGTCAAGAAAATCAAGAAGAGATCCTGGAATGGTACTGTATCATTAGCCGTGTTTTAATTATCTGCCCATGCCACATGAAACCATCTGCATGTGCCCCCGTATTTATTGCTTGCTAAAATCTTTCAAGCTGCAGTACATTCAGATTATGCTCATACAAAGATTATCATTATAATTCCAGACACCAAGGGGCCTATACCAAAGAACATTGGTCAGTGTAAATTGGCCATTCCTGTCAGAGTATAAGCATGACGTATATTAGAAGCAAAGATGAAATGTTTAAGGGGAACATGAGGGGGAAAATCTTCCCTCAGAGGGTGGTGAGAGTGTGGAATGAGCTGACAGCCTAAGTGGTGGATGTGGGTTCAATTTCAGCACTTAAGAGAAGTTTGGATAAGTACATGGATGGGAGATACACGGGCTGTGGTCTGGGTGCAGATCAATGGACTAGTGAGTATAATCGTTCGGCATGGAATAGATGGGCTGAAGGGTCTGCTCCTGTGCTGTAGGGTTCTGCAATTCTATGACCCTGATCTGCAATAATTACACAGCAGATGGATTTCACAATAGCATTCCAAAGAAATTGTGATTCTGATATGCAGTGGAATTGGGGGATGAGTTGCACAGAACATCTTACATGAGTAAGTGAATGAAGTAAATTTCAGAATAAAATGTAATTTGACCAACAGGCTTCCAAGCATCACTTCAAAATCCATATGAACATTTTAAAAAATTCCAAAACCTGTCCACAATCAGTAAAAATTAAAAATCAGAAGTATTCATCCCCTTTGTAATTACATGCTAACTTTCCTTAGATGCAACATACGTATTCCCTTACCAATTCATCCAATTTATTGATGTAGAAAATTGGAGTATCACCACTTTTCAATGAATTCAAAAGAATAAATAACCCCTCTCTTGGTAAGGTCCAGCAGTATGGTAGATTTTCAACAGGTCAAACCAAAGTGAAGACAAAAGAGCATTCAGGACAAGTCAGGAAAATGATAATAGAGAAGCACAAATCTGGGGAAGGGTACATGGACGTAGCTCGGAGCTCAGTGCAGCTCATTGAGAAAAAGTGGTAAAAATACAACACCACAGCCACACTGCCTAAGTCAGACAGCCCCTCTAAATTTAGTCAACGGAGAAGAATGGCACTTGTAAGCGAGTCTACTGTGATGCCAACAGTCACTCTGAGTAAGCTGCAGAAGTCAGTGGCTGCAAATGAAGATGAAGTCCATGGCTCCACAATCTTTAAGGCTTTGCACAAAACGATATACTGTGTATGGAAGAGCTGCAGGAAAGAAGCCCTGGCTAAAAAAAAAGTATATCCTTGCCCATAAAGACTTTGCAAAGCGTCTACGAAGATACTGTAAAGACGTGGAAGAAGGTCTTGTGGTTGGATGAGACTAAAGTGGAACTTTTTGCCTCAACCCTAAGCAATATGCACGGCATAAATCTGATACTGTGCAACAGTCAGGTAACACCATCCCTACTGTAAAGTATGGTGGAAGCAGAATTATGTAATGCGGATGCTCTTCAGTAGTAGAGACTGAAAATCTAGTCAGGATTGATGGAAGATGAACGTTGCTAAATACAGAGTGATCTTGGATAAAATCATGCTTGCCTCTGCCAGAAAGCTTAAACTGGGAAGGAAGTTCATATTTCAGCAGGATGCCAACCCAAAGCACACTGCCAGACAACCATGGGGCAGATTCAAATGAAGAAACCTGATATCCTTGTGTGGCCCAGCCAGAGTCTTGACCTTAATCCGCTCGAACATCTCTGGCAAGAGCTCATGATTGCTGTCTGATGCACCATCAATAACTCACGCTGAGACGTAGGAAGTGAGGTATCGGCTTTTATTGACTGGAAGAATGAACAACACTACATCCTGGGGAATGAGGCAGGGCAACAGGTCACAGTCACCTTTATACAGGGGTCTGTGGGAGGAGCCACAGGAGCAGTCAGCAGGGGTCTGTGGGAGGAGCCACAGGAGCAGTCAGCAGGGGTCTGTGGGAGGAGCCACAGGAGCAGCCCAGACAGGTATATGTAGTTCACCACACTGTCCACCCTCGCTTCCTGATGCACCATCAATAACTCACGCTGAGACTTAGGAAGTGAGATATCGGCTTTTATTGACTGAAGAACAACACTACATCCTGGGAAAATGAGGGAGAGCAGCAGACCACAGTCGCCTTTATACAGGGGTCTGTGGGAGGAGCCACAGGAGCAGTCAGCAGGGTCTGTGGGAGGAGCCACAGGAGCAGTCAGACAGGTATATCTAGTTCACCACACTTCCCAACTAACCTGGCAAAGCTTGAGCAAGGAAGTAAGGGCAAATCTTGCTCCATCAAGTTGTGCAAAGTTAATAGAGATTTATCCAAGTTGGCTGTAATAGCTGCAAGAGGCGTTTCAAGGAAGTACTAAGGAAAAAGGGATGAATACTTTTGAACTGATGACATTTCAGTTTTTGAATTTTTAGTTTTTCATGCTGCAAAAATTTCCCTGATTTGGGCTCTACTGTGAAAAAAAACAGCATGAGATTCACAAATTAAAGTTCTCAGTTAAATTGAACAAAATCCTTGGTGTAACACTCATTTATGTGAACAAAGATTTGGGGGAAGAATACTTTTACAAGGCACTGTATTCCTTTGCTCAGAGTAATTGTAGAGAGAACTCATCTTACAAAATGTTTCAGAAACACAAAGGCAGTGTTTGTTGACAGATTTGCTGCAATGCCAGAACACCTCCCATGGAAGTGCTGCTTGCCAATGATCATTGCATAAAATGCCATTTATATTCTTCGGGTAAACGTACATCCATAAGCTCAACAACCCACACAAAGGCTGCAAAGGATATCAATCTGTCAGCTGACGCAAATCTCAGCTTTATTATTTTTAATCCAATTTAAGAAGTTACACAAAGTTAAAGAAATAAATCAGCTCCAATGAAAAGCCTGTTTCTATCTCTCTCTCTCTCTCTCTCTCTCTCACACACACACACACACACACACACACACACACACACACACACACACACACACACACACACACACACACACACACACACACACACAGTTCCAAATACATATTAGATTATTAAATAATATCCATGACTACATTGTTTCCACTGTAAGGTTAGTTTTCTACTTTAAGCAATTCTCTTGAGGGGAAATTTTATGGGAAGGCACATCAGAAGTTCAGCTATACCCAGTGTAATAGGTTCAAATTACAGTGCAGCATTTTTAAGGAACAATTTTAGATGGGATCATAAAAAATTGACATAGAGAAACACATCATTTTATTTTAACTTTCATGGCAAAATTCATGAATGTTCTCTTTTTATCAAAGACACTAATACATTTTTGGCAGCATCAAGGACTTCATAATTCTTGTGAGGACTCTTAAGGTGGTCCCAAATTTGATATGAAACCAGAATTAGACAATTAGTACCCCTCAACCATCAGGCTCTTGAACAAGTGATAGCTACGCTCATTTAAGGACTCAGTTAAAGGCTCTTTTATCTTGTAATTTCATGCTGATTTTTATTGCTATTTATTTATATCTGCACTTGCACAGTTTGTTGTCCATTGATCCTGTTTACAGTTACTGTTCCATAGATTTGCAAAGTATGTCCACAGAAAAAGAATCTCAGAGTTGTATGTGGTGACAGGAATGTACTCTGATAATAAATGTTACTTCAAACTTTTTGAACTGTGAAGCATTATAGATTTGTCATTGAGGTTCCTGGTGAATCCTCTATCAACTAATATATTCTTTCAAATTATACACATGCCAGTTTCAAAAATGGTTGTAGTTCTCAGTTAATATGTAACAATGTCATTTCCCATATGGGAATTGTCTTGTACGAGGTATTTCCCTTTTCTCTAACCTGCTCCATTTGAAATGTGAGGATTAATTTTTGAGGAAAGAACAGAGGCCATTGAATTGACCAAATTACAAGAAGTCCGAATACTCCTCCTTCTTCTTGTGAAGTTTAATGGTGGTTGGCAGACCAACATATGGTCTATCACTGCTACCTACTGAGTTGGATCGTGGAGCAAAGAGACAAAAGTATACCCATAAAATTCTCCTCCAACAAAAAAAACCTCAAAAAATATCAAAATGTCTAATACTTTTCAGAAAGTCTAATACACACTTGTATACATTATGATGGCATGATATCTTAACAAACTTTCCATGTTAAACTGTGTCTGCCCCAAAGATCTCAATTTAACAATTAGATATTTCCTTTGCATCTTATAGGAACTGCATTCAGACAATATATGCTCCACCATTTCTTGACAAGTGTACTCCCTACAGGTGCCAGTATCATGCATATTCAAAGTCTAAATACTAAAAGCTTGGAAGTAATTTTATCTGTAAGTATGGTTTGCAAATTCTTCTAACTTGATATTTGTCCTGAAGGATAAACACTGAAGAAACATACAACATGGAAATTAGGTAATTAACACCTCAATACAACATTCAATTTCTGCAATTAGGACATTGTTAAACTATTGCATTAATACTTTGAGTAGCAGTGCACAAAGACTGTAATAAAATAAATGACTTGAAAGGACCTGTACATTTGGAGGAACTGGTGTAGTATGTGTTACTGAGGTGGATTACACAAAAATCAGCTCCAGAATTAAGCATTCTAATATACACTCATTGGCCACTTTATTAGGTACACCTGCATACCTGCTCGTTAATGCAAATATCTAATCAGACGATCACGTGGCAGCAAATCAATGCATAAAAGCATGGTGATACAGTTAAGAGGTTCATTTATTGTTTGAACCAAACATCAGAATGGAGAAGAAATGTGATCGAAGTGACGTTGACTGTGGTGTCAGACTGGATGGCTTGAGTCTCCTAGAAGCTGCTGATCTCACAGCTACCTGGACTATTCCTCTTCCCACCCTGTCTCTTGCAAAAAGGCTATCCCCTTCTCACAATTCCTCCATCTCTGTCGCATCTGCTCTCAGGATGAGGCTTTTCATTCCAGGATGAAGGAGATGTCTTCCTTTTTTAAACAAAGGGGCTTCCCTTCGACCACCATCAACTCTGCTCTAAAACGCATCTCTCCCATTTCTCGCACATCTGCCCTCACCCCATCCACCCACCACCCCACTCGGGATAGGGTTCCCCTTGTCCTTACCTACCACCCCACCAGCCTCCAGGCCCAACGTATAATTCTCTGTAACTTCCGCCACCTCCAACGGGATCCCACTACCAAACACATTTTTCCCTCCCCCCCCTTCTGCTTTTCGCAGGGATCGCTCCCTACGTGACTCCCTTGTCCAATCGTCCCCCCCATCCCTTCCGACCGATCTCCCTCCTGGCACTTATCCTTGTAAACGGAACAAGTGCTACACCTGCCCTTACACTTCCTCCCTCACCACCATTCAGGGCCCCAGACAGTCCTTCCATGTGAGGCGACACTTCGCCTGTGAGTCGACTGGTGTGGTATACTGCGTCCGGTGCTCCCGGTGTAGCCTTTCATATATTGGTGAGACCTGACGCAGACTGGGAGACCGTTTTGCTGAACACCTACGCTGGTCCGCCAGAAAAAGCAGGATCTCCCAGTGGCCACACATTTTAATTCCACATCCCATTCCCATTCTGATATGTCTATCCATGGCCTCCTCTATTGTCAAAATGAATCCAAACTCAGGTTGGAGGAACAACACCTTATATACCGGCTGGGTAGCCTCCAACCTGATGGCATGAACATTGACTTCTCTAACTTCTGTTAATGCCCCTCCTCCCCTTCTTACCCCATCCCTGACATATTTAGTTGTTTGCCTGTTCTCCATCTCCCTCTGGTGCTGCCCCCCCCACCTCCTTTCTTTCTCCTGAGGCCTCCTGTCCCATGATCCTTTCCCTTCTTCAGCTCTGTATCACTTTCGCCAATCACCTTTCCAGCTCTTAGCTTCATCCCACCCTCTCCGGTCTTCTCCTATCATTTCGCATTTCCCCCTCCCCCCACTACTTTCAAATCTCTTACTATCTTTCCTTTCGGTTAGTCCTGACGAAGGGTCTCGGCCCGAAACGTCGACAGTTCTTCTCCCTATAGATGCTGCCTGGCCTGCTGTGTTCCACCAGCATTTTGTGTGTGTAGCTGTTGATCTCTTAGGGTTTTCATGCACAGCAGTCTCAAGAATTTAAATAGAATTGTGCAGAAAAAACAAAATACATTCAGTAAGTGGAAGTTCTGTGGGCAAAAATGAGGTCAGAGGAGAATGACCATCCTGGTTCAACGTGACAGGGAGGGGACAGTAACTCAAACAACCATGCATTACAACAGTAGTGTGCAGAAGAGCATCTCTGAATACACAATACGTTAAACCTTGAAATGTGTGGGTACAGCAGCAGAAGATCAGGAACATATATTCAGTAGCCACTTTATTAGGTACAAGAGGTACTGTTTTTTGCTGAGGAGCATGTAATCTGTGAACATTTTTCTGTATTGTAGGCAAAAATCTACAAATTTATGTACTCAAAGCGACATTTGACCTTGCCTTGGTGCCCTGCTTTTTGTATCCTCAAAAACCCAGAATGGGACCATGAAGAGGTAGAATTTAGAAGAGTGTCAACTCCTCTGTCTCCTGATTCTGATCTGGTGGAAAGGGCTGCGGCGGCTGAAGAAACTGACTCACCAACATCTTCACAAGGGCATGTAGGGATGGCAATAATTCATGATCTTGGAAACATCACCCACATTCTGAATAATGAATAAATTAAATAAACAGCTCTGCTTTCTGTTAATATTAAACACCATAATGTCAGTCTGAGATTAATGTGTCAATATACTTCCCTCCATACACGACTTACCACATTCCCCACCCAATCCCATCATGGTTAGAGTCAAACATTTGGCAGGAAACAGCTTAAAGCAACATTATGATTGATGACTGGCTAAAACAAATTATTTCATTGATAGGTGACTATAGTTGAAAGGCGTAGACTAAGAATTGAATAAATACTCCAAGCATTTATGTAAATTTATTTTGGTGTTGGTGTAGACCCACTAGGTCTGCTGACCTACATCTATCATGTTGTTTAAATACTTAAAACAAAGTAGAACTGAATAAGACATTCTGCTGTTTGATAAATTTGTTTGGCAGGGTATCTGAATTACATGAAGGTAAACCAATGCCATCTCTTTCAAGTTGTGCCAACCTCCACAGACGATTCAATGTACAAATAATTGTGAAACTGCAGTGGACTGCTACACCGGTCAACGTTTTGGGTTTGGATTAAAGCACATATGTAAATCACTAACATTTCAAGTAGCATATTAACGTACACTGTGCAGGAAGATGAACTATAGGAAAGATGAAAGAAGATTTTAAAACGTATCCTGGGAGAGAATCCAAACCTTTTTCCAACCGTATGAAAAAATGGTGAACATTGGGTTATTTGATGGCTTTGGGCTTTTACTCAACTGAATTCAGAATAGTTGCAGGGTGGGGGGGGGGCATGCAGAATTTCACTGAAACTGGGATAGAGTAGATATGGAGAAGATGTTTCCATGAGTAGGGAAGTCTAGGATCTGAGGGCGCAGCCTCTGAGTAAAGGGGCATCTCTTTAGAAATAAGATGCTGAGGATTTGCTTCTTTCAAAGAGCAGTGAATCAGGGGAATTCATTGCCTCAGAGGGTCCTGGACTTCAAGTCACTCAGTGTATATAAGGCAGAGATTGATTGACAGGCTTTTGATTGATAAGAAGGTTTAAAGGTGGTGAATAGAGAAAAGTAAAGTTTAAAAAAACAGCCAAGATTAAATGGCAAAGCAGACTCATTTGGATGAATGGCCTAACCTTAGTGCTACGGTTCGGGTAATTCTACATAGGTCACTAGCACCTGTCTCCAACAAACATAAGGAGACTACAAGGTGAATAATGACCTTACTTTTGGTCCGCAGGCAGGGATTGAATGGAGATGGATAGAACTGTGATCCCCAGCATTCTTTACTATGGTCAACAGCAAATCAAAGTTCAAAAGTTCAAAGTACATTTATTATCAAAATATGTGTAAATTATACAACCGTGTGATTCATCTGCTTCAAGAAACCCAAAAGAACCTAATTTAAAAAAAAGATCAACACCCAGCGCCCAGAGAGAGAGAGAAAAAACACACATCACGCAAGCAATGAAAGCAAGCAACAGCATTCAGAACGAAAGTGAGTCCGCAGCCCTGAATCCTGGAGCAACCAGAGCAGGCCCACACCCTCAGCCTCAGTTCATCACGCAGCAGGTCAAATCATAGTGAAACTCAAAGACACAAAACCCAGAGCAGCTGTAGTAGGACATGGCCTCAGCGTCAGTGCTGCGGACAGTGGGGTAAATGTTGCGGGGCAGCAAACAGAACTGGCCCGACCCTCACCACTGGTCCTAACATCCTGCCTTTTCAATCTGATTGGTCTGGCATTTAAATAGTCCGATTGTGTCCCACGCTAAGACCTGGGCCCCACCACATTGACGCACTCTGGGCTGGGACACCGCCACCATGTTCCATAACATACCCGACCTTTCGAAATTGGCCCAGTGCTTAGATTGATCCAACCTCACCCTTAGTTTAGCTGGATGGGCTCAGAAACTCCTCTGTTCTGTATCAGTAGATAAGTATCTGTGGATTAATGATTCATTGTGTTGTGTCTGGCAGAGGAAGAGTTTTTCCCGAACTTTCAAAAGTAGCTAGGGAAATTTGATCCCCGCCACACCCCGTCCCCGTCCTTTACAATGCCTCTGAAATAAATTTCACTTAGAAAGACAGCTGAAATTCAGGGAACTGCAACTGGAGAGAGTTGCCTATAAGGGCAAAGATGGAAGACTGCTGCCCAATAACACGCTCTTTGGAGACATCTGTTGGACAGTGATACGAAGAAGTTCTTGTGCATCCACCAGGGTGCTTTCTGATTTCCATTGTATTAAACTTAAGTTTTGACAGACTCCCAAGGCTTCTACTGTGAAACTCAATTAAGCATTTAGCCATTGTGGGGACCTTAGAACTCGGTCTCTGGGGATGATGGCGTTACAATCTGAAGCAGGTTACTGCTGCCAGTGTGTTTTTGTACTATGGGTTTTCAATGAGAGCAGGAAAAAATTGTTTCTATGAATTTTAGTGGGTATTAGGATGCAGGTTGAGGATCTGTTGGCGAGGCTCAGATAGAAAAGGTGATTGGACACTGGAATTAGTATAGAACAGAGGGGGAGGGGTGGGTGAATCAAGAGTCTGAAGGCAGGTAGGTCACCTTGGGAAAGATTGGTCTTTGGATCATTATTAGATGGGATGGTGCACCAGGAGTTCAGAATTTGCAGGGAGTGTTTTATTTTGGGGATATGGACCAATGATTTTACTGGCAGATCTCCCAGATCAGCTCAGCAGATTTAAGATTTTATTGTCCTTGCAGGTGGTCAGGCATCGCCATTAGTATCATATACCAAAGCCACCAACAACACCCATCTAAATTCTTTCTAGTCCTCTGGAGCAACATGGTGAAGTTCCTTTGCAATGGTCCAGGAGGGTGGTGATGTGAAGAATTATGTCATTCTGTGGGTGTCTGATGCACAACTCATACTACAACAGGAAACGGTGGTTCAGTTTTCTATGTAGAACATCCCAGAAATAGAATTTACCATGTAGCGCTAATGAAAATGCCAATTTTCAGTTGACATTTATTGAAAAATAAAGACACTCAGTTGACTTTCCTGAAGGGTGAATCTAAATGGAGAAAGACAGAAAAGGGATTTGATTTTACAGCTAACTCACCCCTCCATACTGCCAACCACCACTACTTGATCATTTCATATCTGTCACCTTATGTACAGATATTCCTGTGCTTAGTGTCAATTTATGGACATCCAATTAATCTAATTATATAAGCTGTATTTATATTTATTGCGTATTATTAGTATTATGTTCTTTATCTTTTGTGGTTTTCTTTGTGCTGCGTTGGATGCCGAGTAACAATTATTGTGCTCTCCTATACACTTGAGTACAGGAAATGACATTAAACAACCTTGAATCTCGAATAACCCATAGCCTATGTAATAATGAGTAATGAATAAGAATTAGCAATGCATACAGCAATAGAGCATAGCTGCAGGCTCTTTGACTAAACAAATTCATAAGATTCCAATTTCCTGCCTTCAGCCCATATCCCTCAAACCCCACCACTCAATGTACCTTTAAGAAAGTCTTAACCAATACTGTTGTACCTGTCTCAACCACTTCCTCTGGCAGCTTGTTCTATATATGCAAAACCCCCTGCATGAAAGAGTTACACCTCAGGCCCCTCTTAAATCTTTCCCTTTTTGCTCTAGATCTATGCTTTCTAATTTTGAATTCCCCTTAGTTGGGAAAAAGACTGTACCATTCACCTTATTCATGTCACTCATAATTTTAAACATATTGTAGGGGCCAAGCACCCATTCTCTGTCTGCATTGTATTCTGCGTTGCGTGTTCAGTATGTTTAATATGGGAACTAGTCACATGGGTGGGGGCGTAGTAAAAGCGAAGGGAATAAGTTGCGTATTCGTGCTTTGCTCTGGGCAGTTTAGTTTAGTACTGGGGATCAATGGGTGTCATATCTTTTGTTGATCACTTAATTACGCTTAACTTTATTCAATCACATTTGAAATCTCTTAACTCTACTTAACTTCTGTCAAGTCCACTTAGTTACATTTAATGTTGCTCGTCTTACTTTCAGAAATGGGATCACTTCAAGATTATTCGTTCTGTTAGTTGCTAATTAAGGAACAAATACAGTTCTTTGACTTTTGCTACATTATTATTGGAATGATCAGAGGGCACATCAAACAAGGATAACAACTCATGCTAGGTCACCAGTGGTGGCATTGGTTTGTTAGAATAGCTGCTACCCATATAAATTATCTTTAAATTATTCCTTTGTGGATGTCATCCCTTTAAGGCTTGGGGACAATCAACTTCTTTCCAGACTACAGTAGCATCCGTTGGAAGTTCCAGATACAGTCTCTGAAGAGCCTTCAAATGAAATGCATACACTTTTACTGAGATCCTTGTGTCTCATGTGTATAAGCTGTACCCTCTGCAAAGAAACACATTTTAAAAAACTTATGCTTTACATTAGCTTTGAAAGTAGTGTGTAACACTTAGGAAAGGATTCCTGGTGTGCACTTAGTTGCTTCAAGAGAGAAGCTCACTGAAGTTTAGAAGTTAGAGTACCCAGCATTCTCCATTTGTTCTGCAAGACAGAAGTAACAATGGTATTTTCAATATGTTCCCTTTATTGAAATCTGCCCTGATGATAGGGGAACAGCCATAGAAAACACTGAATTTGGGCCTAATTGAGATACCCGCATTGCAGGAAAAGGGTCTGGGCTTCTCAGCAAACACTGGCAGTTGACAAAAATGGAAAATCTGCAGATACTGGAAATCCAAGCAACATATACAAAATGCTGGAGGAACTCAGCAGGCCAGGCAGCATCTATGGAAAAGAGTACAGTCGACGTCTTGGCCTGAAACTTTGACGGTACTCTTTTTCACAGATGCTGCCTTGCCTGCTGAGTTCCCTACAGCATTTTGCTTGTGTGTGTGTGTGTGTGTGTGTGTGTGTGTGTGTGTGTGTGTGTGTGTGTGTGTGTGTGTGTGTGTGTGTGTGTGTGTGTGTGTGTGTGTGTGTGTGTGTGTGTGTGTGTGTGTGTGTGTGTGTGTGAGAGACAGACAAACATACTTTATTGATCCCGAGGGAAATTAGGTTTCGTTACAGTCGCACTGACCAAGAATAGTGTAGAAATATAACAATATAAAACCATAAATAATTAAATGATAATAAGTAAATAATAAGTGTGTGTGTGTGTGTGTATTGACTGGCAACTAAGTCCAATGTGAGCAGTAAGGGATAAGACAGATACACTTAACTTATTTGATAGTTCATGCTACATGACATCCAATAGGAGGAGGCACTGGAGGAGAAATGGTACTGAAGCAAAGAAAATTCCTGCCCCAATGTCCTGCACCCAGTACCTATATATTAATCCTCAAACCAGGTAGCATTTTCCTTGCTCATGATGCAAGTAAGAACGATGCAGTTACGTCTGCTACAAAATGATGACTGCTATCTATTAATGGCTTGTGCTTGCTTGTGCAGAGGCCTGTCCATGACCAGGAACTGTGACTGGTGTGTAAAATGTACCAAGTCATTCTGTGAACTGCTTCCAATTGATACTCTAACTTTAAAAATTTGCACGGGTAAAACCTTTTTAAAAGTGGAACTTACTGAACTATTCAATTATTCAAAGGTTCATATTATTGTCAAAGTATGCTTGTACAATACAACTTTGATATTAGTCTTCTCCAGGCAGCCATGAAACAGAGAAAAACAACGGAAGTTGTTGAAAGATGTCAACACCCCCCACCCCAGGATGGAAAAAGAAAAAAACAAAACTCGCAAACCCCAAACCATTCCCCACTCCCTCCCTCGCACAAAAAATCTAACAGATTGCCCACACAGAAAACGGCAGATGGAACATCAAACACCTCAAATCCCCAACCCCTTCCTTCGCAAAAAAGAACTGTGACAACAACGCCAAGCCCCCAAGGCCCCCCTCATAGAAAAGAACAGCAACAATAGCATCAAAATCCCAACACCCTCTTCCACACACAAAAAATGAAGAGATCGCCCACACAGAAAAATACCAACAAGAACATCAGACAACAAATCGCCAACCGCTCCCTCTCACAAAAAGTAACACATTGCCCACCTGCCAAGCGGCAACAAGAAAGAAAACACTGAAAACTGGAGACAAATATAAACTACAGTCCAATAATCACATAAATCTCAGAATATTGAAAACATCTTCCCGTCAGCATTTGAGGAGAGCGGCCAGATAAACTCAGTCCTTCCATGAAGAGTGACCATCATGCTGGGTTCAAATGCCACAGACCTGGCCACTGTTTACCGTTGCCTCTATGGCCTCTGTAGAGAGTGACCACTGGGTCCTCCACATTCACCTCGATGCTTCAATCTTATTTGATGCTTTGAAATGGTCGTTCCTGACCCTGTGCTCCATTTCTGGTCTTTTCCATGAGGCAAACTCATGTTGTTAGTCAACTTCAGGACCCTGTGTCTGGTCTTCTCTACAAGGCAGCTCGTGTTCTCAGCCCTCTCTGGACATAGCAGAGAGCTAGATCAATCGATTGAATTTTAAACTGCATGTCATTGGCTCCAACAGTTTCTGTAACACAATCAAGACCAAAAGAACAAGCAAAAGACAGTGAAGTAATTGAAGAGATTGGCTAGCTGGAAGATGTCATCCGAGGAATCGTTGTTTGCTGGCATCATTTTGACCAGACCGGACCTTTCAATCTGCTGTGCCTTGTGATCAAATCTTTTGTGTAATCATCTTGATTCAAGAGAGCCAAATCCCATTGTGTAAAGCTAATGCAGATGCCAAGCTCCTTTTTTAAAAAAAAAATTGCCTTTAAATTCCACCGTGGGAATATCACAGTTAACAATATTAAATTATTTATTCTTATGTTGGAATGTTTTCAGCTGGCTATTTTAAGAGATGGTAATCAGGAAAATGTTACATAAATAACCACAACAGTTAATTTTTTTCCTAGGTTTGAAGTCTGGTTAGGTTAAGTTTCAAGCATTATTAACTATTCTGTTCTATTCCCCACCTTTGCAATTCATGCAGGGTGTAGAGAACTTAGCGTGTTCTGGCTGGTTGGAACCTACAGCTGAACATCTGTAGAAAAACTTCAAGTGAGAGGTAGTATTTGTTGCTGTTGTTGGATGACATTGGACCAAATTAACACCTATGGGCATGCAGTGAAGTATCCCACCCAGCAGAGAGGCAAATGAATCTTATATGAACTACTTTCAGCAATATTATTTTGCAAGTAGAGAAAGTGTCTTAGTTAAAAATTCTAACAGTTAACTGGCCAAGAAATAATGGGAGATTAGCAGAAATGGTATATTCATCAGTTAACAACTCATCAGGGGTGATTGAAAAGTTCGTGGCCTATGGTAGAAGGAGATGAGTTATTAACTTCAAACTTTCTGCATAATCACTCAAAGAGTTGACCTGCATGTGCATGTAACGAGAGCTGTATAACTCATCTCCTTCTACCTTAGGCCACGAACTTATCAGTCACCCCTGCTGTGGACACTTTCTGGAAGTCCAAGATCCATATGCTCCACGACCGCTGGACTAAGTGTGTAAATGTAGGAGGGGACTATTTTGAAAAATAAGTGTGTTAGGTTTTCTAAAATTGACTCCTACCTTAGGCCATGACCTTATCAATCACCCCTCATATAAAGGAATATTTCTCAAAAAGGACAAATCTGATAAACAAAATTCAATATTGACATTAGAAGCCAATATTCCAGTTTAGATTTAAAAATGTGCATAAATAACTCTGCATGTGGATAAGTACAAAAGAGAGAAAGGAAGAATTGATATGCAGATTGGTTTGGTTGAACCAAGGTAGAAAGTTGTTTCTATGAAGCAGTAAAATTGTCGTACTCTTTTGACCAAAGGGCAACTTTCTGTGCTGTTAATTCAATGGCGGGTGATCACCAGTCTTTATTCAATGTTAATCTAGTTTTGGACTTCTTGTGGAGAGTGAATTTGCAGGTGAGAAGTTCGAGTTAGGTGAGAAGATGGGGGAAGGGGAGGAGGACGCAAAGGAGGTAGATGATAGGTGAAACCAGGAGAGGGGGAGGAGTGAAGTAAAGAGCTGGGAAGCTGATAGGTGAAAGAGGTAAAGGGCTGGCAAAGAGGGAATCTAGTAGGAGAGGATAGAAGATCATGGAAGAAAGGGAAGGGGAGGGGCACTTAGAGGGAACTGATGAGCAGCTAAGGAGATGAGGTGAGATAAGGAAGTGGGAATGGGAATGGTGATAGGGGGAGGAAGTTGTCAAAAAAATGACTCTTTACTCTTTTCCATAGATGCTGCCTGGCCAACAGAGTTCCTCCAGAATTTTATGTGTGCTGCTTGGATTTCCTCTGCCTGCAGATTTTCTTGTCCAGGACGAGCATCTTGATTCAGATGGATGAGGAGGAATGAAGATGAAGAGAGATGAAAGGTAACAGAGAAATTGTATATTTTAATAGCACTTTTGTTTACTTGAATGATTTTACTTGTTCTAAACTAGTGGTCGCCAACCCGTCGATCGCGGTCGACTAGTCGATCTTTGAGACTTTTCCAGTAGGTCCCAAAAAAAATACACAAATGCTGTTGAGAGATTGTTTCCGGGTTGCGGGGTTTTAGTTCCGTTCTTTCTGCCCAGTGCGCATGCGTGTAGCTCCCCCGCACTACACAGTGTAATTCTGTGGTCCCCAACCACCGGGCCGCGAAGAAAAGATAGGAGCCAGCTGCACCTTTCCTCATTCCCTGTCATGCCCACTGTTGAACTTGAACCCACACAAGGCCATCAGTTGCCTAAACACAGTGACACCCTCGCACCAGGGATCACTGGCTGCCTCGCGCAGCCGGCGGGAAGTGCCATTGGTACTGGCCTGGAGTGCAGACAGATGGGCACCACCTCTGAACCTGCTTAGCACACCGAACGTTCATGGGGAATCTGGTGCTAAAATATTCACAGACGATCTAATTCGGGCTCAGCGTTTCGTAAGTATCAAAGCAGCTACCGCACTGCGATCTACTGAAACAAACTTTTGTCGGCCGATAGATCCTACAAGGGGGGCGGGCAGGCCCTGTCGCACTCCTCGCTCGGTCGGTCACTCTCTCTCCGGACTGCAACCGCCGCAGCCCCGGCACGGGGACCTCCGGCCCTGACCTTGTCCTCTCACCCGACCCATGACCAGCCACACCTGGCCAAGGCTTCTGGTGGCGGGTGGGCGGGAGGCTGGAGTTCGGGCCCAGAGGCTGTCCAATGAGGCAATGAAGCCCTCAAAACTGCTTCGGTACCCTGAGTCCAAGCACCCTGCACTTAAAAACAAACCCGCTGAGTTTTGTGAGCGGAAAAAATGTGAGCAGCACGGGACAGAAGCTAAGTGCTGAGAGCCGCGAAAACTAAATTGCGGAATAGACTGGACATAAGGAACTTGCTTCGAGTATCGCTGTATTCCCGTCGTGTTTAACACCACCCCCCCGTCGGCTGGTCCACAAGAATATTGTCAATATTAAACCGGTCCACAGTGCAAAAAAAGGGTGGGTACCCCTGGTGTTTATACATTATTTCTACTTCTGGGTTGCGGGGTTGGTTTTACTTCCGGTCTTTTCTGCCCCGGTGCGCATGTGTGTAACTAATTGATCAGGGGTCGATCTTGCCTTTTACTAAGGCCGAGGTAGGGGATCTTGGGCTTAAAAAGGTTGGTGACCACTATTCTAAACTCCTTTGTTCATTATTAAGTTAATATTTAAAGCAGTTTAACTGTTTTAGTGGTGTTAATAGTTTTGAATATCTGAAGCAATGGTTTTTGATATGCTTTACAGCTGGCTAAAATGGTTAACTAGCTGTTGTTTTTTTTTAGCCTGTTAGGACAGGGTTTATGCAGTAATTGTGTTAATCCAAGTCATCCCATCCCCAATTTAGCAGCATTTATACATTCACAGAATCACTATACAGATAGTAAGCAGGAAGTTCCGGAACAAAAAATTTCCAGCCGATAGTACTTTCCCACAACAAAGATTGGAATACGGCATCAGTTTTTGAAAAGAGTGTAGTTGACGTTTCAGGCTAGGACCCTTCAACGGGACTGGAAAAAAATAGATGAGGAGTCACAGTTAGAAGGTGGGGGTGGGGAGGAAGAACCATAAGGTGATAGGTGAAACTGGGGGGTGGGGGGTGAAGTAGAGAGTTAGGAAGTCCATGGCTGTGGTAGTGGGTCTGAGTGAACATGTGGTCTAAGAGTCGGAGATATCACAGAGGGGGAGCAGTGAGATAGGGTTTCCCTGAACTCCTGTCGACGGGAAGAACTCTCCTATCATCTTGTGGTCCTTCTTCCCCTCCCTCCCCCCACCCCCACCTTCTAACTCTGACTCTTTATCTTTATTTCTCCATTCCTGTTTTAGCCCGATGCTGCCTGGCCTGCTGAGTTCCTTCAGCAATTTCTGTGTGTTGCTTTGGATTTCCAGCAATTGCAGATTTTCTGTTTGTGATCAGTTTTTGAAGATTGGCTTTGGGTAAGTAAGCAATGCATCTGAGGTAAACTATGTATACCTGTCTGGACACGCCCCTCTGCTGACTGCTCCTGTGGCTCCTCCCACAGACCCCTGTATAAAGGCGATTGGGTCACCGCTCCTCCCTCAGTCTCCGAGATGTCGTGCTCCCTTTTTGCTGCTAATAAAAGCCTATCGTTCACCTCCCATCTCCGAGAGTTATTGATGGTGCACCAGCATCCCTCTGAATGTGACCAGAGTCCCATACAGTGAATGCGAGCCTGAAAGAGTATATTGACACTGGTTCACTTAACCATTTCAAGAAATTTGGTAGATTTTGCGGAGACAACATTGTGGTATTTTTCCTCGATGCCTGCTGTTGGAAGTCTGGGTCTCAAAATCATATAGAAACATAGAAACATAGAAAATAGTTGCAGGAGTAGGCCATTCGGCCCTTCGAGCCTGCACCGCCATTCAGTATGATGATGGCTGATCATCCAACTCAGAACCCTGTACCTGCTTTCTCTCCATACCCCCTGATCCCTTTAGCCACAAGGGCCATATCTAACTTCCTCTTAAATATAGCCAATGAACCGGCCTCAACTGTTTCCTGTGGCAGAGAATTCCACAGATTCACCACTCTCTGTGTGAAGAGGACATGGATCAATTAGTTGAATATGTCTGAGGAAGAAGATTCCAACAATTGAAAAGAGCTATAAAAACGATAGTGAATTAAATGATTGTTAGATTGGTATAATGTAGTCAGTTTCTTGGCTAATTAAAAGTTATAATTAAAATCTTTTGCAGAATATCAGTTGGTGGCTGTTTGCCTAAAGAAATGTTATTTTAAATGATTTCTCAGTATGCACAAGCAGATGGAATTCAGTCAGAACGTGCAGACCTGACCAGTTCTGAGGGAAGTGTCACCCTCAATTGTGATGCAGATCAGAGCAATTGGCATTGGATGCAATTATCACTTTAAATTCCTCAATCATTTGACTATTTGCATGCAAGTTGATTATAAATACATGTGCAATCAAGCAAAAGCTCTGCCCCTGGGTGAATAAGCAAGATGTATGTTTCCAAGATAGGTGCACTCATTTCAGACTACCTGTAGTCCAAAAGCATTTTACTGACAGGAATAACACTGAATTCTTCTGACGTTCAGCTGCCAGCTCTACTGCCACCACGAATTGGTAGAAGAAACTGTGATTCCATTTCAGATGTTCATCAAAAAAAAACAGAAGCAGCAAGTGTTTCCATAACCCTGAGTGTTCGATCAAACAGTAGATGTTATTGATGGTTCACTGTTAAATCTCAACATTACAGTATAAAAAAAAGCCAGCATCTCAGAGCAGTGTAGAATTAAACACCACCAACCAAATTGTGAGATTTGTAATGGCTTGGCTGTTGCAGGTAAATAATGAAACACTTAACATATTGTTACATGCTACTCCAAAAACTAACAAAAACTTTAAATAATTGAGCTCTCCACTTTTAAGAGAGATACCAAACCCACACAGCTCTGCTTGGAGCACGGTGACGTGGATGGATGTGGCAATTGTGGAGACATGCGCCAAAGCTGGACCCCGAGTATGTACATGTAAGTGTGAGACACTTGAGTGAGTGAGTGGCCTTGGAAGATGATGAAGTGGCCTGCTGGCTGGCATGTCCAAGGATATACGGTACATCGGAAAGATAGGTTAGTAGGCAGAGGGGGTGGTGTGGCTCTGTGTGTAAGAAATAATCATTGGAAAGAGATGACATAGAATTGGAAGGTGTATAGTACTGTAGAATGTCTATGGGTTGAGTTAAGAAATGGCAAGGGTAAAAGAACCCTAATGGCAGTTGTATACAGGCCTCCAAACAGCAGCCAGGATGTGGATTACAAATTACAGCAGGAGAGAGAAAAGGTGTGTCAGAAAGGCAATGTCATGATAACTGTTGGGGATTTTAACATGAAAGTGGATTGGGAAAACCAGACCAGAACTGGACCTCAAGAGAGAGAATTTGTAGAATGTCTAAGGGATGGCTTTTTAGAACAGCTTGTTGTTGAGCCCTCTAGGGGATCGGCTGTTCTGGACTGGGTGTTGTGCAATGATCCGTAGGTGATAAGAGAGTTTAAGGTTAAGGAACCCTTAGGGAACAGTGGTCACAATATAATTGAGTTCACATTGAAATTTGAGAGGGAAAAAATAAAATCCAATGGGTCGGTATTTCAATGGAATAAAGGAAATTACAATGGCATGAGAAGGGAGCTGGACGAAGTTGACTGGAAAGGGATATTTGCAGGAAGGACAGCAGAGCAGCAATGGCTGGAGTCAAAAATGAGGGAAGTGCAAGACAGATATATTCCAAATTAGAAGAAATTTTCAAAGGGAAGAAGGACACTACTATGGCTGACAAATGAAGTCAGAACCAAAGTAAAAGCTAAAGAGAGGGCATACAAGGAAGCCAGAGCTAGCGGGAAGACAGAGGATTGGGGAGCTTTTAAAAACTTGCAGGAGGAAACTAAGAAGGTCATTCGGAAGGAAAAGTTGAATTATGAGAGGAAGCTGGCAACTAATATTAAAGAAGATACTAGAAGCTTTTTAAAATATAAAGGGTAAAAGCGAGTCGAGGGTAGAAAAAGGACCATAACAAAATGACACTGGAGATATAGTAATAAGAGATGCAGAGATGGCAGAGGAACTGAATGCATATTTTGCATCAGCCTTCACAGTGGAAGACATCTGCAGTATACTGGACATGCAAGAGTGTCAGGGGAATGAAGTTTGTGCAGTGAAAATTACGACTGCGAAGGTGCTCAGGAAGCTTAATGGTCTGAGGGTGGATAAATCTCCTGGACCTGATGGAACGCAGCCTCGGGTTCTGAAAGAAGTAGCCTGAGAGATTGCAAAGCCATTAACGATGATTTTTCAAGAATCGATAGATTCTGGCACTACACTAGATGACTGGAAAATTGCAAATGTTACTCCACTATTTAAGAAGGGTGGGAGGCAGCAGAAAGGAAATTATAAACCTGTTAGCCTGATATCAGTTGTTTGGGAAGTTGTTGGAATTGATTGTTAGGGATGAGATTACGGAGTACCTGGAGGCACATGACAAGATAGGCCAAGGCCAGCATGGTTTCCTGAAAGGAAAATCGTGCCTGACAAAACTACTACAATTCTTTGGGGAAATTACAAGCAGGGTAGACAAAGGAGATGCAGTAGGCTTGGATTTTCAGAAGGCCTTTGACAAGGTGCCACACATGAGGCTGCTTAGCAAGATAAGAGCCCATGGAATTACAAGGAAGTTACTAGCATGGGTGGATCATTGGCTGGTTGGCAGAAAACAGAGAGTGGGAATAAAGGGATCCTATTTTGGCTGGCTGCCAGTTACCAGTGGAGTTCTACAGGGGTCGGTGTTAGGACCGCTGCTTTTTACAATGCATGTCAATGATTTGGACTATGGTATTAATGGATTTGTGGCTAAATTTGCTGATGGTACAAAGATAGGTGGAGGATCAGGTAGTGTTGAGGAAACAGAGAGCCTGCAGAGAGACTTAAATAGTTTAGGGGAATGGGCAAAGAAATGGCAAATGAAATACAATGTTGGAAAGTGTATGGTCATGCACTTTAGTGGAAGAAATAAATGGGCAGACTATTATTTAGATGGGGAGAGAATTCAAACTGCAGAGGTGCAAAGGGACTTGAGAGTCCTTGTGCAAGATACCCTAAAGGTTAATCTTCAGGTTGAGTCGGTTGTGAAGAAGGTGAATGTAATGTTGACATTCATTTCTAGAGGTATAGAATATAAGAGCAGGGATATGATGTTGAGGCTCTAAAAGGCACTTGAGAGACCACACTTGGAGTATTGGGCTCCTTATTTTAGAAAGGATATACCAACATTGCAGAGGGTTCAGAGAAGATTCACGAGAATGATTCCAGGAATGAAGGGGTTACTGTATGAGGAATGCCTGCAGCTCTTGGGCTGTATTCCCTGGAGCTCAGGAAAATGAGGGGGGATCTAATAGAAACATTCCGAATGTTAAAAGGCCTGAACAGATTAGATATGGCAAAGTTATTTCCCATGGTTGGGGATTCTAGGACAAGAGGGCAGAACTTCAGGATTGAAGGAAGTCCTTTTAGAACTGAAATGCAGAGAAATTACTTTAGTCAGAGGGTGGTAAATCTGTGGTATTTGTGGAGGTCAGTCAGGTACACCCAAGTCATCAGGTGTATTTAAGGCAGAGGCAGATAGGTTCTTGATTAGCCAGGGCATCAAAGGGTATGGGGTGAAAGCAGGGGAGTGGGATGACTGGAAGAATTGTATCAGCCCATAATTGAATGATGGAGTAGACTCAATGGGTCAAATGGCCTACTTCTGCTCCTATATGTTATGGTCATTTTCTTCCATCTACAGCATTAACAAGGTTGAAGGTTATAAGATAATTTGTCCCTGCTATTAATCAAATTCTTTATCTGAGTTGAAGTTATTCTGTCCTTTTTAATATTGTACAATATGTTGTGGGTGGTGGGCTGGAGATACGTCACTACCAAAGGAAATGTAAGACACTGCCCAAAAGAAGGCAATAGCAAACCACTTCTGTAGAGAAATTTGCCAAAAGCAATCATAATCATGGAAAAATCATGATTGCCTACATTATTGTGGTGCATAACAAACAAACCACATACAGATGGTGCCTGCAAACATGCATCCTGTCATCAGGGAAGATGTGGGCTCCCTGAATTAGTCTGCATTTTCTCCCCCTCATTTGCAGAAATTATTTTAATCTCCTACTACTTCTTCCAAGAGTTTAAAAGCTAGTTGCTTCCCTAATCAGAAATGATTAGCTTTGAAGTAATTTTCAGCTTAATAACATATATAAAAATAATACACAAATATTTTGGTTATATACATTATTAACAAAGAATTAAAATACATACCTTGATGAAGTTTGCTCTTCATAATTATGTATCAATACTATTTAAAAATGGTAAACTAATATGAAAAGATGTGTGGCTTATTTTCCCACATTACAGAGAGTTTAGGGGAGAAGTGTTGTAGATGTTTCACTTTTATTGTGTTGCCATGCCAACAATCAACCATAAAGAAAAAAAAGCAGTAAAGCAGAAAGAGGGGAAAAAACTTGCAGCATGTCAAAGCTAATTAAATATTTTTGAAGCATAGTCACTGATGAACTGCTGAAATGCAGCATACTACTTCAGTGTTGACATTGAAATGTCAGACTAAATTAGGGACTAAAGACTCTGAGTGGAATTTGAACACATGATTTTCTGACTCAGATTTTTACAGTATCCGCACTAAGCCAAGGTTGAGAACTACAAGGCCAACTGAGAAAATGCTCCTAGTAAGAGGGAAGCTAAAAGTCATTTCCGAAATTACCTAGATCACAAGGAAATTGTGCGTGATATCTCAGACTACAGAGAAAAAAAATCAAAGTCCTTCTAACCAGATGAATAGGTTGAAACATTCTATTACCATAACACTAAGGAGTTGAACTGAAATGGATACTCATCAATCTATTAGACCACCACCGAAACAGCCACAATAAAAGTCAGTACATGCAAAAAAAAACACATTAAAAGAAAACTCCAAATTGCTTTGGAAATTAAACAAAACATCAACAGACAAAACTGATGCCCAGAGGAAATGTGGCCACATTCAAAAATGGCTTTCTTTGATTCCTAATAAAAAATAAACTGACAAATGGAAAGCGATAAATAGAAGCCCAGAATGGAAGTTCACATATTAGATGCTTTCACCCTATTAGATGAAGATGAAGAGAAAATTGGAAAACACTGGGATTGGTAGAGATGTTGAAGTGTAGCTTTACAGGGTGATATTGGTGTGTTGGCAAATGGAATAAAATCCAGATCAGTAGGAGACGTTACATTTTTGGAGTACCACTGTGCCTAAGATATATGCTAGAAAATGTCCTTCAGAATATTAAGGAACAGAGGACCTTGGTGTGCAAGTCTAAAGATGGCACTGGCGAACAACACGATCAAAGGTAACATCCTTCAGACTGTGACTACCAAGCAGGTCAAAGGCTAGGAATTATGTGGTGTGTAACACACCTTCTGACTCCCCAAAGCCTGTCCACCATCTACAATGCTCAGGTGAGGAGTGTAATGGAATACCTGCCACTCGCCTGGATGAGTGCAGCTCCATCAACACTCAAGAAGCTTTACACCATCCAGTACAAGGCAGCCCACTTGAGTGGTACCCCTTCCACAAGCATCTAATCCCTCCACCATCAGTGAACAGTTGCAGCAGTGTCTACTATCTACAAGATGCACTGCAACAACACACCAAAGTTCCTAAGGCAGCACCTTCCAGACCCACAACCACTACCATCTAGGAGGACGAGGACAGCAGATACCTGGAAACACCACCACTTGGATATTCCTTTCCAAGTCACTCACCATCTTGACTTGGAAATATATCGCTGTGCCTTCATTGTCGCCAAGTCAAAATCATGGAATTCCCTCCCTAACAGCACTGTGGGTGCACCTACACCTCAGGAACTGCAGCGGTCCAAGAAGGCAGTTTATCGCCACCTTCTAAAGGGCAACTAGGGATGGGCAATAAATGCTGGCTTAGCTGGCAATGTCCACATCCTGTAAATGAGTACATAAAAAAAGTTCACAAATCTACTAGTTTTACTTCTTTCGAGTATGATTCTACCAATAAGCTGTGTGCGATTGGAACCTGTGATTTAAATTCTGATGGTGTGTTTTCAGGCCAATTGAGCAATCTGGTGCTTTGCTATCACCAAGGGAGCTCGGTGAGGTTTGGAGCAGAGTGTGTGGCCTGGAGGCTAAAAAGCCTAGAGATGGGGCTTGAGCCCATGACCAACTCTATTTCTCGCTCATTAAAGTGTAAGCAAGATTGAAATCAATGAGGATGAGAACAGAAAGTGAGCGGGTGTTCAGCACTGTCTGCCTGGATTTGACTCTTCTCGCTCATTGCTGCAGTAGTCTGGGGTCTTGGGCAAGGTTTAATTGATGCAGTTTGTGGTCAGCTTTCGGTCACTCCCTTTTTCATTGCTATTTTGTGCGATTTTGGTTAGGGTGGACTGGCTCTGCAGCCCACAGTCAATGTATGACACAGAGCTAAATTGAACAGAATTGAACTAACCCGAACATCCCTAGACCGTTTCAAGGACTCTGTAGTTTGATGTTTTATATTCTGTGTGTTTTCACTCATTTTTTGCCGTTTGCACAATTTTTTCTTTTGTTTGCACCTTGGGTGTTTGATGTTTTCTCTGAATGGGTTCCATGTTGTTTCTTTGTTTCATGGTTGTCCGTGTGAGGATGAATCTCAGAGTTGTATACTGTACACAAATTGATAATAAATATACTTTGAATCTTTGAAGATGGCAGTACAGATTTAGGAAGGTATTGAATAGGTGGAAGTAGAGTAAAATACAGATTTTTTGTTCCCCTTAGGAGTGATCAAAAACCAAAGGGCGTAGGTTTAGATTAAGGGATAAGAGATTTAAAGGGGATTTGAGGAGGACATTTTTCACCCAAAGAGTGGTGAGTAGCTAGAAAACAGTGCTGGAGAGAGTGGTAGAAGCAAAGTCGATAACAGCATTTAAAAAGTGTCAGGATAAGCACTTGAATCACCTGGGTATCAAAGGTTATAGACTACATGCTGGAATATGGGATTAATACAGATGGTTTCTTACTGTTTAGAATCTATTAATATGTATGGGTGCTCACTAGTTATGACTCTATAAACTTGTTATGAAGTCAAATATGTATTCTAATGCCCTCTTATTCAACATCAGATAACTAACATGTTCACAAACAACAGAAAATTTGCAGATGAGCCAAATGGACTAATTCTGCTGCTACATTGTATGGTCTTTTCGATGCTGGAAATCAAAGTAATACACACAAAATGCTGGAGGAACTCCGCAGGCCAGGCGGTATCTATGGAAAAGAGTAAACAGTTGACGTTTCAGGCAAAGACTGAGAAAAAAAGAGATGAGAAGCAGCTGTGCTCTGTCCACCAGAACAAGTGGGATCTCCCGGTGGCCACCCATTTCAATTCTGCCTTTATTCCCATTCCAACATGTCAGTCCATGGCCTCCTCTATGCCGCAATGAGGCCACACCAAGGTTGGGGAAGCAGCACCTTATATTCCGTCTGGGTAGACTCCAACCTGATGGTCTGAACATCGATTTCTTGAACTTTCGGTAATTACCCTCCCCCCACTTCACCATTCCCCAAACCCATTTCCCTCTATCATCTTATCTCCTTACCTGCCCATCACCTCCCTCTGGTGCTCCTCCCCTTTTCTTTATTCCATGGCCTTCTGTCCTCTCCTATCAGATTCCCCTTTCTTCAACCCTTTATCTCTTTCACCAATCGACTTCCCAGCTCTTTACTTCACCCTCCTTCTCTTCTGGTTTCACCTATTACCTACCACCTTGTACTTCTTCCTCCCCCACCTGCTAATTCTGACTTCTCATCGGTTTCTTCCAGTCCTGATGTAGAGTCTCAGCCCGAAATATCAACTGTTTACTCTTTTCCTTTGATGCTGCCTGGCCTGCTGAGTTCCTCCAGCAATTTGTGTGTGTGACTATCATTTTGTCACATTGATGAAAGAATTCAAAGAATGTACCCAGCAAGTGAATCGAGAAGAAAAGAATTTCCTCATAGGGTCAACGTTATTCATAACTGGGGAATGTGTGACAAAATCAAAGGGCCGATGATGAAAGGTCTTTTTTAAAAGTGATTGTGGTATTTAACATAAAAATACTAATCTTGTTGATTTTCCTGGCAGCATTGTACAGATACGAAAACTGGGTTTTTTCAAAATAAGTTAGAGGAAGAGGACAGGAAACTTATTGTTGAGGAATATAACTCTAAATCAGACATTCACAACTGCTTTCATGCCATGGACCAATACATTAAGCAAGGGGGCCATGGACCCCAGATTGGGAACCCCTGATCTAAATACTATTGATTGCAAGAAGAATCAATCATTTAGTGCAGGACTAAATAAAGCCTACCAGAAATGAATTTATTTTGGACCTGAGATCAGGGCAAGCAATGAAATAGCAAGAACTGTTACCTGTTAAAGAAGAATGAAACAAGTAGGAGTGTTATGCCGTTGGCCCCCTCCTTTGTGAAAATCGCAAGAACTCTAGTTAAGGGGGGGTCAACTGACCCAAGAGAGAGAGACGTGCGGAAGACCACGTTCTCCCAAGAAGCAGAATAAAGGTGACTTTGACTATTGTCTCATGGAGACCACGTGAAAGGCCCTCGGGCAGGGTGGGCTGGTTGAGAGAGAGATCGCAATACCTGCAACTTGATTGACACCTGCGATCCCGTGAAGAAGTATAAAGGAGTGTCTGAGGGGAGGACCCTCAGACGCACCCAGATGCACCAAGGAAACACGAAGGAGAAACGCTAGAAATCCTGCGACAGCGTTTTAATAGCTACAGCCGGTGGTGGGGTTTGTGTGCGTCCTTCCCTTGCCTGGGATTGGCGACTTCACCACGGAAGACGGCCTAGCTACAGGGGAAGCCACAGATGAGAGTCCATTCCCCCAACGAGACTTCCGACTACCTCCTACAGGTTGGAAAACCTGTCGGGTAAATGCTTCATGTTCTCTGTCTTTCTAACAAAAGTGCACCAACGCGACACTTCCGCCGGCAACTAAGTGAAACTGCCGTGATCTAAAAGACTTTTAGATATCCAGCGAACGATATAAAATCTACATTACCCCTAGACGACGAGCGAGCTTGTGGTTTGAATGATTATTATTACACCGGTGTTTTAGATTGAGTTTTGACGATCTGAATGTTTTGTATTAACCATACGTTTGTGCCCTTGTTGAATAAAACGTTTGAAAATAGTAGCATCCGACTCAGCTGATCCATCTATCTTTGCTGGTAAGTTACCTGGTTACGGGGTTTTCGTAACAGGAGCAAGAGTGTGAAAAATCTGGATAGCTAGGATTAAAGAAGCCAGTAGTGCACCCACAGCAGCTTCAACATGCAACTGGTATGAGCACTGGTCATTGGCACCAACATAGAACCTGTGTGACTGAATCAAATTGGGGCATTTGCCAACATATGACAATCACTCTGGCTGATTGCCAATCTGCACTGCTCAGTAATACCATGCAAACTATTTCTGAAACACAACTTAGACTACCAACTCACCGAAAGTCAAGCCTTAATGAAGTAAGCACATGACAAGAGTAATCTCAAAACTTGGAGGAGGCTCAAACACAAAAGGAACACTAAGTCATTCATCTGTGATTTGATACTCAAATTCCTTGGTGTCCACATTTCCAAGGATCTCATCTGGTTCCTGAACTCGTCCATCCTGATCAAAAAGACGCAGCAGCGCCTTTATTTCCTGCGGAGCATCAAGAAAACTTAACTCTCTCCCAGGATACTGATGGACTTTTACCACTGTACCATTGAGAGCATACCCACCAACTGCATCTCAGTGTGGTATGGCAATTGTCCCGTATTGGACCGCAAAGCACTCCAGCGTGTGGTGAAAACTGCCCAACAGATTATCGGCACCCAATTGCCCACCTTTGAGAACATCTACCATAAATGCTGCCTGGGCAGGGCGAAAAGCATTATCAAGGATGCATCTCACCCTAACCATGGACTTTTTACTCTCCTCCCATCCAGTAGGCGCTACAGGAGCCTCTGCTCCTGCACCAGCAGGCACAGGAAGAGCTTCTTCCCTAAGGCTGTGACCTTGATGAACCTCACATCACAGCGCTAGGCAGTATTGCATCCATATTGTACTGTCTCAGTACTTTTATATTTGTATGCTGTAGCACTTACTTTTTATTCACAGTTATTTTGTAAATAACACCATTCTTTGCATTTCTCGTTAGATGCTAGCTGCATTTCATTGGCTTTGTATCTGTACTTGGCACAATGACAATAAAGTTGAATCTAATCTAATGTTGTTTTCAATCCAACCTGTGTGCTGATATTGATTTGTTTGTTTGTTTATTTAGAGATACAGCATGGAACAGGCCCTTCTGGCCTAACAACCGGACAGCCCAGCAATCCATTTATTTAAACCCTGTCTAATCACAGGACAGTTTACAATGACCAATTAACTTATTAACCAGTATGTTTTGGACTGTTGGAGGAAACCAGAGGACCAGCAGGAAACCCACATGCTTATGGCAAGAACATACAATCTTTCTTACATAAGACACCAGAATTGAGTGCCATACTCCGATGCCCCATGCTGAAATAGTGCCACACTGCAGCTAAGCTATCGTGGCACCCCACAATATATGTCTTAATATGCCTCAATGAGTATGAATATGGAAAGATCATAAGAAAACCTGAAGGCAATTGAGGAGTATAAATACATTTCATCATCATGTGCTTTAGTAATGTCACTTCAGTAATGTATCTCATGACTCCATGATAACTGGCCTAAAATCTGCAAGAATCATCATCGTCATCATTACGTGAAGTGTCATATAAGATAGGCCATCATGGTGCCATGACAATCTTGACAAAATTTTCTACAGAAGTGGCTTGCCGTTGCCATTTTCTGGGCAGTGTCTTTTCAAGACAGGTGACCCCCAACCATTAGAAATACTCTTTAGAGATTTCCGCCTGGCATCAGTGGTCACACAACCAGGGCTTGTGATGTGCACCAGCTGTTCATATGACCATCCACCACCTGCTCCCATATCTTCATGTGATCCTGATTGGGAGGACCAACTTATCCAAGGGTGACCTACGGGATAGCGAAGAGAAAGAGCACCTTCCACCTCCTTTGGTATTAATGTATCTCCACCCTGGAAGGAGATCTATAACAGGTTGTCTAACAAGTTGCACTGGGTAACTTCCCATACTGTCAACAGAACATAACTGAGTGATCTATACCTGTATCAAGTCCCATCTTCCCTGGATGGATACCTACCATCTCTACGTAAAGGGCTCAAAAGATAATAAAGAGAGCACCACTAAGGTGGTGAATGTGTGGCAGTGAAATCTTTAAATCTTTAGATCGCTAAAATCTTTAGATTTCCACATGTGCTTGCAGGACTCAGATCACTGATTTCCACTCATGCCAGGTGGACGTTACTCTATCTGATCTTTTCAACCATTAAGATGCAAGAACTCCAGCTAAAATCACTTCTTGTGACCACTTAACCCATCACAGTTGATAAAGATGAGGTCGCCATCACCATCTCATTTTGCATGTCCAGCATTCAAACCCTAAGCAAAACTGGCTCACATTCTTAAACATACGTCAACCATGATGGGAATGCTTCCAGAGGATGGTTATGGTGAAACCAATCAACTCTTGCCTCAGAGACAGCCTGGATCTGTTCCAATTCGCCGAGCACCGCAACAGGTCAACAGCAAATGTAATCCTCACCTCATCCTCGGAGATCATCATCAACCCAGGTACATGTCAAGGCCGCGTCCTTAGCCCCCCGCTCTACTCTCTATACACAGGATGGTGTGGCTAAGCACAACTCCAATATCACCTTCAAATTTGCTGATGATATTGCTATTGTATGCATCGCAGGTAGTGATGAGAGAGCTATTGAGAATATCATTACTGGTCTGGTACAACTAATCAAGTCGACCAAGTCCTTCTGCTGTCTGAAGTACTCCTTGAATTACAGTGTGGCAAAGACATTTGCTAGAGTAATCTGCCAAGCTCTCTGGTGTACACTATCAAGACCTGGCTGCCCTGACACACGTCTGGTACTGCATGATGGCATGTCAGCCACAGTACTCAGCAAAAGTGCTGCTGAATCAGAACCCTTCACCGTTAAGACAGCAGTCAAACAGGGCTGCATCATTGCACCCACCCTTGTCATCTTTATTGCTGAAATCCTTGACCTCATCGGCCAAGACCTCCCAATTGTGTACAGAATGGACAACAAGCTTTTCAACCTCCACTGGTTCAAGGCCAAGAACAAGGTCAACACCGCTACTACCATGGAGCTTCAGTATGTGGATGACAATGCCATTACAGCCCACTCTGAAGATCTCCAATGTATTCTGAACACTTTTTCCAAGGCATGCAGGACCCTGGGCCTTGTGTTGAATATAAATGAGACAGGTCCATTATCAGCCGCTGCCCAACCAACCATTTATCCAGCCTTGTATAAAAGCTGATAACATCCCCTTGAAAATGCAGACCACTTTCCCTCCCTTGGTAGTATTCTCCCTTCAAAAGCAGACGTCAGCTCAGGGATCAACCATTGCCTGAGTAGTGCTAATGGAGCCTATGCTAGATTAAAGAAAAGCGTCTTTGAAGACCGCAACATACAGTTCCAAGCAAAACTTTAGGTCTATCAAGCATTTGTCCTTCCTGCATTACCGTATGGAGCTGAATCATGGATCTCCTACAGTAGGCACCTGAAAGCCCTAGAACGCTATCCAAAGATCTTTACAAAAGATTTTAAGGATCAGCTAGAAGGACAGACACACAAACTCCAATGTACAGAAGGAGGCCAAAATGAACAGCATTTCCATCATGATAAAGCAATGCCAACTCTTATGGGTAGGTCCTGTTATTCAGATGCCTAACTCATGGTCCCCTTTACTCCCTTTGCAGATCCTTTACTCCCAGTTGAAGGAAGGTCAGCCAGCCCCTGGTGGGCAAAGGGAAAGCTTCAATGATATCAACAAAATCAGTCTGAAGAAATTGAACGTGACATCTAAAAACTGGGAAGACATTGCACTCAATAGATACACCTGGAAGAAATCTGCTCAGAAGGGAGCTGTGCTACATGAGAGCGACCTCCGTCGTGCCATAGAAGGCAAGCAGCAGCTGCGAGCAGAGGGACTGAACAGCCAAATGCCCCAGACGCTAACCATAGCCACCACCTACTCTTGACCAGTCTACACCAGAATAACTAGATCTTGGATCAGCCTCTACAGCCACCTGAGGACCCAGCAATAGACAACACCTCAGGAGAATATCAAACTTGACTCGAGTAGTCACACTATTACTATGGCTATTCCAATGTATGAAGTTGCAGAGAGTAGAGGACTCTGCCTGATACATGATGGGCACATCCCTCCCCATTATTGGTAGTATCTTCAGCAAGTGCTGCCTCAAGAAGGCAACATGCATCAGCAAAATTCCAACCATCCAGGCCATTCCCCCCTTTTACAGTTACCATCAGGCAGGAGATACAGAAGTCCAACTCCATAAGGTTCAAGAACATCTATTTCCCTTCATCCATTCAGTTCTTGAACCAACCCCTATCACCATTACAGTTTAGCAACACTTTAGCCACTATAAAATAGATTTTATAGGTTATTTTTGTTCTAATTTTTTTGTAAATCTTGTGTATAATTTATATTTAATTTATTTTATTTCTGGTGAGTGCTGCTTACATGATGCTATGTACCTGTGAAGCTACTGCACATATATTTATTTCAGAACTCCAGTCTCGCCACCAGTCCTCATCCTTGCTGGCTGGCCAGCCTGACACGTGCCTTGCACCCATAATAATAAACTCAACTTTATGACTTCATGCCTTCATACTGGTGGCTTCCCTTCATACTATTTAAAATGTTAGATATATAAAATAAGTTGGTTCAGTTCTCTCCTTCACCAGTACTTACACAGAGAGATCCACGTTGCCCTGTTGAGGGGATTGTACATCTTTGTCAGCTTGACAATGGTTTTACCAATTATTTCCTCTGTTTACTTGTTGTACCTCATAAACTTGACAACAGCTTAAAAAAGTCACCATGCCCTTATATAGGACCTCTTCCACAGTGCATTGTGCAGTTAGACTCACTACCTTCTCTAACAATTCCAGCCGTAGCTTTAATAAAAATATTGTCCTCCTTTTTTCACATTGCTCTGCGCTCTCTCCAAGTACTTGGCAAGGCCATTCATCATGGACATTTCAACTCATTCCATTTATTAAGCAAAGGACTGAGCCTGCTCATCCTTTCCAAACTCGCTGCTGTAAACAACATACTCTATACACTGCCTGCTATTGTCTTCGCTCTACTTAAAGGGACCATGTTCTTTGATTTCCTCCATCCCCCTCAAGCCGTAACACCTGAAAAATAATATTAATGTTGTGATTATGCATTTCTATGTATTACACAAGCAGAAGCTATCATAAAAAGTGAGAACCATTCATTAAACATCCTTTAATGACAGCAGTACATAGCAGCTAATCAGACATGTCCACTTCAACAGTGTATGAAGGTCGCACTAAGTGGTACCCTCAGATCTCAAAAGTTAGCCTTGCAGTAAAGGAGGTGTGACTCGTGAACAAGTACTCATAAGAACATAAGAAGTAGGAGCAGGTGTCAGCCATCTGGCCCGTCGAGCCTGCTCCACCTTTCAATAAGATCATTACTGGACTCAGCCCAACCTATTTGCCTATTCCCCATAACCTTAATTTGACTGCTATGCAAAAATCTAACTGTGTTTTAAATAGATGTAATGAGGTAGCCTGTACTGCTTCCCTGGGCAGAGAATTCTACAGATTCACCATTCTCTGGACACAACCAGTTTCTCCTTATCTACAGCTTAAATCAGTTCCCCTGAATCTTGAGTTCTCGTCTCACTTACCAGTGGAAACGACTTTCCTGCCTGTCTTATCAATTCCTATAATAATTTTTATAAGAAACTTTGCATCAGGACCTGAAACATTGACAATTCCTTTCCTCCTGCAAATGCCACCTGGACTGTTGAGCTCCCCAGCAGCAGAACATTTGCTACTTCCAGACTCGAGCATCTGAAGTCTCTTGTGAAAGAATCCAACCTCAACTAGAAACTCAACCAGTCTCAGATCAAAAAGCAGCGTCACTGGGTGTAACGGTCGGCTCAGCTATTCCACAGTGCAAAGCCATGAAGGAAGCTCTGGAAGTTATCACCGTGATAAATTCATTTCCATTTCATTTTAATGATACCTCCCTCACCCAAGTCCCATCTGTGGTACTGCTGCCAGGGAGCAGCCAGGCTCCAGAGCCAGTGACAGTGATGGACAATGAACATCCACTACCTATCTACTCACTGCCTGCTACGCTGCTGGAGTTTAGGGCAGCAATGAAGGTTCTCCATCTCTGGCGGTGTTCAGGGCTTCCTTCATCGTGTCAGTAGCTCGGCTTTCGCTACCGTCAGTCATGCAAGTTTCAGGTGGAGACTCAGGAATACCATCATGCTCAGATGTAGAAGGATTCTTCATTGCTTGCTCCGTAACAGATTTGTTTACCAGTCAGGGTTATTAGCCCCTGGACTGATGCCCCAGACCTGGAGGACTGGTGGACCACTTAGTCTGGCCTCTACCCTTTGACCTGGTTGGCATGGGTGACCCTACCAGGAGCCGAACCATAAAGTCCTGACTCCAGCCAACACAGCTCTCCGGGTCATTGAGGCTCGCAATCCTTCAAACCCGGACAAGGTTGTAGTCCTCTTTGAGGAATGATCATCCACTGCCTACTCCTTAACTGTACCTGCCAGTGCAAAGGACTGGACCCTTCAAAATAATTCCATCTGCTTAAAAAGCATCAGAATTCTTATCTGGCAAAGGAATATTAGTTAATATCAGCAGAGTATTAGTATTAGTTTTTGTGGTGTGAACAGGAGTCTCGGAGGTGCAGGGTGCTGGTCACGGCATGACATGTACGGGCTGAAGTGAGGCGCTGGGACCTGGGCCCGAAGGTGAGGAATGAGCCAATGTTTGCCCATTGCTGCAGTGGACTTGCAGGAGATTCAATGCAGCAGAACCAAGGCTGGGCAAGCGGAGATGAAGCAAGAGTCAAGGTGGCGGCGTCCGAGCACAAGAGAGAGGAAAGCCCCGAGGCTGGAACGATTTAAGTGCCGGGTTGAATTGGAAAGGTTGATATGGACTGAATCAAGACAGCCAGGCCCAGGCCTGAGAGCATATCAAAGCAGCAAGGCCCTGATCTGAGAGTGAGCAATGACCCAAGGTTTGAATGATTTACACACCAGGCCAGATTGAAGAGGTCAGGGTCTCTGGGCAGAAGGCGAGGGATGGGCCAGTTCCCCTCACTACTCCACAAGGTTTATGTGTCTCTGCACTGAACTGAGGCTGTGGCCTGCAACTAATGGGCTCTTGAGTCTGCTACAATGATGACTGGCTTCGTGGCTGTGGACTCACTTTTGCAAACTTCACTTCTGGATGTTATTTGCTTACTTTTATTGTTTCACGATTTGGTTTTTTTCTTCACATTAAGTGTTTGCCAGTCTTTTTTTTTAATGGGTTGTATTGGTTTATTTTGTGTCTGCCTGTAAGGAGACAAATTTCAAGGTTGTATATAGCTTACATATTTTGATGATAAATGTACCTTGCATTTTGAACTTTGAAGAATTTAACACTGCATGCAGGAGTGAGGGAAATATGCTTTAAAATATGCATTTGAGGCAGAAATTAGAAACAGGACTCTCTCCAATGGCTAAATGTGCTGTCCGCCTTGTGATTCTGAGTTCTAAGTGTCAGTAAGGCTCTAGTTGTGGTATCTGTATGAACACAGTGAGAGGCAATTGAACAATTAGCTCAATGTTCCTGGAAAGTAGCAGGAAAGGAATCCATTACAGAAGTCCCATTGCGGTTTGCACCCGTGTGAAATAACTAGATTCAAAGAAGAAAATTTGATCAAGGTTCAAGTGCCTCTGCCAGTTTCTTATCATTTGAGAGGATTGATTGGAATACTTTGGTCACAGATTCCCTCCCTCCCCCCGCTTCGAAGGAAATCAGCCAATAAGGACAGCTGGACACTGGCGATAGTTCAGCGTGATTCATGACAGCACAAGGAGGCCTCTCTCCCCACAGTGCTCTGTACAGTCTTTTACTGTTCTGTTCGAGTCTTGCTGGCCATGGAGTTCAAAGAATAATATCCAGAACTGATGCCAGATTAAAGCTTTGAAATGTATGAACAAGTGATGAAATTATTCAATCCAGTGGCTGTTTGTTTAGTGGATATATTGGAAACAGAGAACAAAGTAGGTTCTGGAGATCCATCAGACAGTTATTAATAAAGACCAACTGTTCCAATGCTTTCAATAGTTTTTCTTGTGCTTCAAGCAAGTGAAATCATTCACAGATTTTGATTATGTACTCGTGATTTTTTTCAGACTGACGGTTCCTTGATCATTATTTTAATAAATTCTCCATAAGTTAGTGTTTTCTGTTACTGCTGATTGTTGGGACATATATTAGTTCATTCTCAAAAAATCTGACATATTGTGTTTCATCGGGATTCCGTGTTAACCCAAAATGTCAACTGTATGTTTTCCTCCATAGATGCTGAATGACCAAGTGAATTTCTCCGGCATTTTGTGTGTGATGCATTTAAATGTTAGAACAGGCTTGAAAGATCCTTGTATCTAACATTTGGTGTAAACAACTATCTTTGACATGCACAGGAGTCTCTGCAGATCCTGGAACTCCAGAGTAAGACATACAAAATGCTGGAGGAACTCAGCAGGTCAGGCAGCTTTCATGGAAACGAATAAACAATCAACATTTCAGGCCGAGACCCGTTTTCAGGACTGGAAAGGAAGGGGGAAAACACCAGAATGAAAAGAAGTGGGGGGGAGGGGAGGAGGCTAGCTGGAAGGTGACCGGTGAAACCGGGTGGGTGAGAAAGATAAAGGGCTTGAGGAGAAGGAATCTGATAAGAGAAGAGTGGACCATGGGAGGAACGGATGGAGGAGGGGCTCTGGGGAGGTGATAGGCAGGTGAGGAGAAGAGGGAAGAGGCCAGAGTGGGGAATAGAAGAAGAGAGAAGGGAGTGGGGAAGAAAATTACCAGAAGGAGAAAGCGAGGTTCAGCCATCAGGTTGGAGGCCACCTAGACAGAATATGAGGTGCTGCTTCTCTAACCTGAGAGTGGCCTCGTCGTGGCAAAAGTGGAGGCCACGGACCAACACGTCGAAATATGAATTAAAATGGATGCCACTGGGAATTTCCACTTTTGGCAGATGGAGCAGAGGTGCTCAACAAAGCAGTCCCCCAACTTACATCAGGTCTCACCAGTGTAGAGGAGGCCACATCAATCCCAACAGACTCGCAGGTGAAGTGTTCCTTCAGCTGGAAGGAACGTTTGGGGCTTTGAATGGAAGGAAGAAAGAAGATTAATAGCAGGTGTAGCAATTCTGTCACTTGCAGGGATTGGTGTCGGGAGGGAGATCAGCTGGGAGGGACGAATGGACAAGGGGATCATGGAGAGAGCGATCCCTGTGGAAAGCAGCGAGTGAGGGGAGGTAAGGATGTATTTAGTGGTAGGATCCTGTCGAAGATGTTGGAAGTTGTGGAGAACGATATGTTGGATGCAGAGGCTCATGGGGTTGCAGGTGAGGACAAAAGGAACACGATCCCTGCTAAGATGGCAACAAGATGGGGTGAGTGTGGATGTTCATGAAATAGAGGATATGCAGGTGAAGGCAGTGGAGGAAGATAGTATGCCTCTACCATCCTCCTCCATCCCATCTAAATAAACCACTCCTTTTCAGCCAAGCCTCTTTCCTGTTTAAAATCCACTTCCCTGGCTACTTTCACTTAAAGAATGTCTTGGGATGTCTGCTACACAAAAACTACTATAACAACACAATTTGGTAATGCCAGAATTGAGAAATGGAAACATTAACATTGCTCCAGGCCCTGTTCTCAGGTTGCGTAAAAGCTAATTGTTGGGATACTTGGAGCATTCAATCCTTCTCCCATTCCATATGGTAGTGAGTCATCAACCTTTCAGTAGATGCCAAAGTCTAAAAAGGCTCACGTTTCCCAACACAGAAGGTGTACTTAGCAAGAAAACAAGTTGTTTTAAGTAAAATAAAGATATAAAAAATAAGAAGAAAGCACAGTGCAGTAAACTGTCATAATGTGGCATTCTTTTGTTGTGCTGGACTAGAAGATTTTCTGGGATGAGTTGTTGTTAGTCCTGTTTATACCAGGACACATTTTTAGCTCACTCTTTTTAGATGCCGTACATAATAATTTTCCCAATGACCCTTCTGAGTTTAAAGGGCCTGGGATATATGCAAGCTTCTGATCCCAGCTCCAGCTACAAATGCACATACATTCCTGTCCTTGAGTTCTGGAACCCATCCTAAGCTCGAGATGCACACCTGGCCCACAGGTTGCCCATCCTAAGCTCGAGATGCACACCTGGCCCACAGGTTGCCCATCCTTAGCTCGAGATGCACACCTGGCCCACAGGTGGCCCATTCTTAACTCGAGATGCATATCTGGCCCACAGGTGGCCCATTCTTAACTCGAGATGCACACCTGGCCCACAGGTTGCCCATCCTTAGTTCGAGATGCACACCTGGCCCACAGGTGGCCCATCCTAAGCTCGAGATGCACACCTGGCCCACAGGTTGCCCATCCTTAGCTCGAGATGCACACCTGGCCCACAGGTTGCCCATCCTAAGCTCGAGATGCACACCTGGCCCACAGGTGGCCCATCCTTAGCTCGAGATGCACACCTGGCCCACAGGTTGCCCATTCTTAACTTGAGATGCAAACCTGGCCCACAGGTTGCCCATCCTAAGCTCAAGATGCACACCTGGCCCACAGGTGGACCCCAGCATGACTTACCCTCAGGACCCTCAGTCCACATTTTGGATGAACCAACAGGACTTCTGAGCACTCAGGTGCCAGATTACTGTAGTTTTGCACAGTACTGTATCCAGTCAATGTGGAGCAGAGCGAGTCTGAAAATCTGGCAGGAGCAAAGGATGTTGGGAATGGCAAGGGTGGAGCGCCGTGGGAGGTATGCGGGACAGGTGATGGAGAAGGAATGCCGGGGCGGGTGCAGATTAACCAAGCCCTGAGGCAACGGACAAGGTCACTTGATTCCAAACAATTGGTTTATTGATCATTACAGAATGGTGCTTCCAGTTCCCTCCCCTCTCCCTGCCCCTTCCCAATTTCAGTCCACAATAGAGACCCATATCAAAATCAGGTTTATCATCACTTACATATCTTATAAAATTTGGTCTTTGCAGCATCAGCGACAGGAAAGTGCAATACATAAAATTCCTACAGTACTGTGCAAAAGTCTTAGGCTCCTTAGCCATATATACGTGCCTAAGACACATGTAAAGGAATGCATTTTGGAAAGATGCAAAAATAACAGGATTGTTGTCATGTGTGACTTCCTTAATATAAATTGGCACCTTCTTAGTGCTAAAGGTTTAAATGGGGTGGAATTTGTAGGCATGTCCAGCAAGGATCCCTCACATAATATATAGACAGGTCGGCTAAAGGAGAGGTCTTGCTGGATCACATACTGGGCAATGAATCTGGTCAAGTGACAGATCACTCACTGGGTAAGAATTTCGGAGACAGTGACCACAGCTCCGTGACCTTTACCATAGCTTTGTTGAGGGATAATAGCAGATAGTGTTTGAATGGGGAAGGGTGATTAATGATATTGTTAGGCAGGAACTTGGGAGCGTGCATTGGAAACAGATGTACTCTGGGAAATGCACGACAGGAATGTGGAGCAAACACGAGGAAATCTGCAGATGCTGGAAATTCAAACAACAACACACACAAAATGCCGGTGGAACACAGCAGGATAGGCAGCATCTATAGGGAGAAGCGCTGTCGACGTTTCGGGCCGAGACCCTTCGTCAGGACTCAGGCTGACGAAGGGTCTCGGCCCGAAACGTCAACAGCGCTTCTCCCTATAGATGCTGCCTAGCCTGCTGTGTTCTACCAGCATTTTGTGTGTGTTGTTGACAGGAATGTGGAGGTTGTTTTAGGGAGCAATTACACAGAATTTGGGATAGATTTGTCCCACTGAGGCAGGGAAAGGAAATAACCTGGAAATTCAAACATTATGCCACTGAGTTTGTAGATTTTCCCCTTTGTTAATAAGACTGAACGTGCAATCAGGGATAAAATTGTCCCCATCCAGTCTTTTACAATGTTTGTCCTTTTCAATAGGTATATTGAATTATCTCTTCTCTGTCAGGATTTGTGGTCCCTGTGAACCTCATTGACTCAGGGTGTACCCAACCTAGATCAGATGACTAAATTCTGCACCGGCCTCCAGGTTGACCAGAGTTGTTTGGGAAACCTGCTCTGACAAGTATAAACTCAGATTTTGTCATTTTGAAATAAAACAGAAATAGCAGAGAAGAAAAATACAGTGCTCTTCTGTTCCCGCCTGTGTGACACAATTAAATAAAACAAAAATTATCGTACTCCTTGAGAGCTTGTGGTACTGGAACAGAAGTTCAAAAATGATCATTTTTGTCTTTACCACTGGATATCCATTTGCAACTGATCAAAGAGACAGGGGAGCCCACAGAGGGAATCAGTGTTGCTTACTTCACTTTTGCCATTAGAGGGCAGTGTTGTTTGCCAGAGAAATGTTATTCCAAATAAAAGTTTTGGCAATGGAAGTACCGTATTATAAACTAACGTCATGGTGGACTTTTTCTTTTAAAAAAAACAAGAAAATGTGATCAGCGACAGCTACAAAAGAAAATTCCAGAAAACAGGAATAACATGTTTGTTTGAGTGGGATCATTGCCTAGACCTGAAGCCACGTTCACGTCAGAGGCAGAAACCAATTGACTGTATACAACAAGGAAGGGTCTCGGCCCGAAACGTCGACAGCGCTTCTCCCTATAGATGCTGCCTGGCCTGCTGTGTTCCACCAGCATTTTGTGTGTGTTGTTGTTTGAATTTCCAGCATCTGCAGATTTCCTCGTGTTGACTGTATACAACAGTCTACTTGCCCTCTCTAACACATGTCAGCAGCTCTCTTGCAGTCAGGTATCTTGCAATGGGTCACTGGGGATTCTAACTATCAAAGCAGATTCTAGCCATGTCTCTTCTCTAAGCCTTCCCATCCTGAGCACAGATGTCAGTACCACACTGAATCTCAAAGGCTTCAACACTTAATGATATTCCTGCTCCTTGCTTATTTATTATCTCTTCTGCCAGGTTGCCCTTCAACCAGCTCCCCCTCACCACCAGTCCATCCGTTTCTCAGAGTGATTATCAGGCTTCCAAAGGCTCAACAGGCTGCAGATGCTGTCATCTGGAGCACAAAAAAAACAAACAGCTGGAAGAGCTCAATATGTCAGGCAGCATCTGTGGTGGGAAATGGACAATCAATCCATTTGGGTGTCAATGTAAAACATCAACTGTGCATTTCCCTCCATCACTTCCACCGGCAGCTTATATTCTATTTCCAGTACTCGGCAAGCAGATGTTTCTTCCAACTAAGTATTAGGAAATCCAAATGAATTGCTGATGATCCCTTCATTTTAAATTCCAACATGGCCTCTCCTCTCCCTTTCTTTGTAACCTTTTCCAGCCTCCAGTGCTACAGATTCTGCTCTGTTCCACTTCTCTTGGCCCTCTGTGACACTCCGATTTTAATGACTGTTTTCTTATGCCTGGGCTGCCTGGATGACTCAGTGGGTTTAGTCATGATCATCAGAACCGCTAAGATTGTGAAGGACTTAGAGTCAGCCTCCAACTGATCGGAACAAAGGTGGCTGAAGCGAGTGGGGGAGGAAGTAGTTTGGAAAGTGTTGCAAGCCTTCTGCCATTTACACGAGACTTCTGTTGCTTCTGCTGCGTGAATTCATGATTTGCAATTGCCTTAATGCCAATCCATATGGTTCTTCTCCATTCTGAGCGGTCATAGACCAACGATTCTCAAAAGATTCTCACTCCCCTGTCGTGGAAGAGATAGAAGAGCTGCTGCTTCCCAACTGCCATGACCTGGGTTCATTCCAGTTCTCTGATGCTGTCTGTGTGGAGTCTGCATGTTCTCCTTGTGACGGTGCGGATTTCCTCCTGCTGCTCCAGTTTCCTCTCACATACTAAAAATGCGTAGGTCGGTGGCCATTGGAAATTGGCTCTATTGCACGGATGAGTGAAAGAATTTGGGTGGTGTTGGTGGGAATGAGGAAAGAATAAAATAGACTAGAGCAGGATTAGTGTAAAAATGTAGCTTGATGGCTGGCACAGACTTTTCGTGCTAATAATTCATTGACTCCAAGTTGGTAAGTACCTTCTACCTTTCGAAGGAGGGTTTCAGAACATCCTTGAATCCTCCCCACTGTCTACCTGGTAGACTCTTACCTTGACAGAGATTGGATGAGCATCAGTTTTTAAGCGTCTGGTGTTGGGCATGCGAGCCTGCACATGCCATCCCGCAGGATATTGTGTGTTCCTCCTGCTGTCTGCTGAGAGATAGATCCAGCCAAGTGGAATTTGAAATACATTTTCCATGGTCTTGTGGTGGATCTGGATTCTCTGATGGCAATATTATGCAGAAGTAATATGTTGGTGGAGGACCTTTGCTCTTTGGATATTCGGCAATAAGACCTACCCCCTCATATACTTATATTTAAGGAATATTTAATGTCTTGGAGCTAAGCTTCCAAGTATGAATGTAGAAAAACCTTGCCTGTATATGGTAGATTAATAACTGAGTTTCTTGTGAGCTTGGCGGTGGAGTGGAAGTGACAGAGTAGAACAGTTTCTTGTCTGTCTTGTAACTCCACTTCAGCTTCCACAACACCATCTTTATGCAGTTGGGATCAACGTCAAGAATGAGCTAGTTTGACACTTCAGTGAAATCCACCGTGGGTCAACTGAACTCAACATGGATGTTGAGCTCACTCTGATGCAGTCAATGCATGTGACATACATTGAAAGCAACAGATGAGGCCAATAATGAATTTTGTTCTGTTCTTGAGCAATCCATGGCCCGAGTTTCACTCATACTCCTTGACATCCTCAATCCCAGAAATGGAGAAGTTATATTCCTCTGGAAGAATGTGATTGGCACAGGTAAAAATAGGGAAATCTAACTTCAGTGGAACTCCTGATTAATACCTGGAGCATAATCTTAACGTTATCACCACCTTGTTTCATCAGGCAGATAGCTACAAGATCTCATTGCATTCCAGACATCAGAACAGAGCGAGGGACCTCAAGTTTGCCCACATCACTCACACCACGCCAAGGGTTAATGATTAATAGACAGCACACTTCCTGATCCTGTCCGTGACACAAGATGTTCTGCCAATACTGGAAATGTCGAGCAGCACATGCACAATGCTGAAGGAACGCAGAAGGTTAGGGAGCATCATTGGAGAGAAATAAACATAGGATCTCTCAGGTTAATAGATTTCGATAAAGGTCTCAGCCTGAAATATTGACAGTTTATTTTCCTTCATAGATGCTGCCTGACCCGTTGAGTTCCTTCAGCATTTTGTGGGCATTGGTAATCCTGCCTGTCATCTCCATCACCACAACACCTAAATGAAGACTACAGTAGAAATGCTGCCATAGTGAAAATAATGGCAATGATCTCACAAAGAAAACACCTTATTGAAAACCTGCTGTATCCTGACAACAGGAACATCAAAGTGTTGATTATTTGTAATAATAGTAACAGCAGCAACCTTCTAGGAATTGATATACTTGCATAAATTAATAAAGCATAATTCACATCAAATCAAGTTCAAGTTTAATTATCATTTCAACCATACATGAATACAGCTAAATAAAACAGCGTTCCTCAGTGACCAAGGTGCAAGCATTCCGAGCACGTTCAAAATAGTGAGCTAAAAAAAACACACATGTGTAGTCCAAAACCCTAAGTAACATGTTCCTCAAATTGATTGTACAGATTCCTAACAGTGTGGAACCATTGCAATCCAGCCTGTCATTCCACTGATTGAACACTGGGGGGCAGCACCAATGGAAGAGGCCAAACCCCCAACCAAGCATGGACACCTTGCTACACCACCTCTGGAGTCTCCCTCCTGGACTGCAGCAGCAGGCAAGCCTGCAGCTTGAGACCTGGTCCTCACTACAACTAAGGCCTAGCAGCTCCCAACACTGCCTGTCAGACCACCAAACAAGGAAAACATGCTGACCTTGTCTTACGTTATTAATGTCCACCAGGGTCTTGCGATTGCAACAAAAGTGTCCAAGACAATCACCATAGAGTACACGGTACGCTGCCATCACGCACCAACTCTGATGCCGTCGGGTAGCAGGCAGCAACACGGTCTGCACCCAGGCCAACTCCTCCAAACCCAGTCTGGTTCCTCTGACACACTGGCCAGTTCCACTGCCACATATAACTCAGCGTTCACTTCATGCAGTGCGATGAGCTGTCTCTCGATCCGTGGAAGATATTTTTCTATTCCCTCACGCCATCCAACATTATCTGTGGGCTTCTCGTTTGCAAAACAGCATCTTAATTTTCCAATTACTCCATTAATTTTCACATTCTGAAGTGGAGCTGACATACTAAATATAATTTACTGTCTTCCTGAGTCTGGGATGAGAATTAACAGGCAATTCTGTGCTCTAACCATAGATTTTACAACTGGGGGCTCCATTAATGTGATTTTGGTCAGATCGAGAGTATAGCCTCCAGTGCATCATCAAAACAGGATGAAGGATTTATTTTTCTTTAAAGTAAATATCCCTTTCCTCTCCCACATAGCCACCGTTACAGAACAACTTCAAGGCAAGTTAGGAATCCTGTGGAAATATAATTTATATTAGAGACATCATGTCTGTAGGTCAGAATCATATACTGTAAAGCAGATTGTAATAATCCACATAAATTGTTCTTTCATAATTGCCCCCTGAGGGTATTATCAGATAATCAGTTCTTCCGAGCTTTGTTTTGACATTCAATATTTGAAGCGTTTCTCATAAACCGATAAGGAGAGGAAAAAGAAGTGATGAGAAGAGAATATCATTGTAGCAGCCAAGTAAATTACTTTTGTAAGGTGCAGTGAGCAGAAAAAAAACTAAACAATATTCTTCTGTACGTCAAAGACATTTCGTTGGTAAAAATATGTAGTCATTATTTATTTTGGTACAAAAAATATCTGTTGCATGTTGTAATAGGGCTCAACAGCTCAGGAATGGAATAAGGTGAGGATAAGAGGTGAAATACGAAGAGATTGTCTCCATGTTAAACACTAGTACTGACCAAGTTTCTCCTGGGTATTCCTAAATTTTTATCCTAATGCTGCACCTTGTTAGTACGCACAAAGGATCAAGAATGTAATCATCTGCAAGGCACCGAATGCAGAAATCTTAGTTAACAATCTACGTTTATGTGGCACCTTGCTTGGGTTTTCCAAAGTGCTGCTCAGGCATCAAAAAGTGGAAACAGCACCGAAGTAAGCTCTTCAAGCCTTGTCTGAGTCAATCGAACTAATCCCATCAGCCTGCACGTGGTTTAAATCCCTCAGTTCCGGGCCTGTATCTGTCAAAATGCCTCTTAAACATTGCAATAATCTCTGCTTTGACCTCTTCCCTTAATGTAGGAAATATGCCAGGGAGGAAACAGTCAGTTCCTAGTCAGTGTTGTCGTATTGAAGAATAACTTGGAGCATCTATTTCGCAAGCAAGTTACTTTCCGCAATATATTGATTACAAAACATGATCACAACCTTCTATTACTCTTACTGTGTAATGAGATGTCCAGTGACACCCTTTCATATGTTTTCACAGAACCTGTAGAGTGCACATGGGTACCACGACTCTAGAGCAGTACCAACCGATGGTTCCCCTGTAGATATGAAATAAAAACCAGAGAGCTAAAAGCAAGTCTTATCAACTGGGACAGGCCATGCACCTGCACTATTTTAAGAAACATGCAATTACTTACAGATTTATTGGATTAGGGATTACTTTAGAGCTAAGGGATGAGGATGCAGTAGCAAGTCTGTGTGAGCACTGGAACCATGGTAGCCTGTCTGGTGGCACTTCAGTTGCTGTCCCACCGTGAATCCAATAATTCCAGAGAATAGGAGCCATGTGCAACTCTAACTTATCAGGGGAGACCAAACACAGAGGTGAGAAGGCAACAGGTTCTCTAGACCAGTGCCAAAGTGGCTTTTGAAGTCACACTCCTAGCAAATCTACCAAGGAATAATTGTTCTGGAAGTGACAGTTTCCTGATGCCATAGCAATAGATTTATTCACCTTTCATAGTCACCCTCCAGCACTTGTTCTACAGTTGTGCTTGAATGCAACAACTGACTAATGCCACATTTGCCATTTTGTAGTTCATTGCTTCTCAAGTGATTGGAATTGGAATCGTTTTATTATTGAGATATATGTATACTCCCTAAACAAGGAGATGGGAATTCATCACCTTCTCTTTCAGCAGTCTTTAATGGAAGCCTGATGTACAGGACATAATTATCCTGGGGCTCTCACTGCCCCCAACATATCTCATCCACCAAGTCAGATAGATGGATAATTCTCATTTTGTAAAGGCCTTCTACTCTTTGGTCTGAGTTCCAGTCGGTGCTGAACAGCATAATTACAGTAACATCTACTGGAGTGTCAAAAGTAAGTGGACAATGGCTTTAGGATCTTCTAGATCAGGGGTTCCCGACATTCTTTTATGCCGATGAATCTTACCATTAACCGAGGGGCCCATAGACCCCAGGTTGGGAACCCCTGTTCTAGATGAAGAACTGGACTGCTCAGGGACACATGGGACCTTGCAGCATTCTTCCGAGGGAAGCTCATGCTTCCGAACTTTCTGCCCCTTCCTCTACAATCTGGCATCAGTAACATGGTGCATCACTGCATTTTGCCAATGAGAAAAAAATATTTATGTTGACTCTGTTTCTTGTAAATGACCTCATTTCTATCCATCCCAAAAAAAACCTCCTACATCATGGGACTCCACTTTCTGCAATAACTTTAGATGCAGTACCTATCTCCTGGCCTCTGGAAATCTAAGTACAGCATAATGAGATGCTATTTTCCTTTTACATTACCATTGCCCATTACACTCAATAGGACCATTCAGAAGATCACTACTGACTTGATATGAATCACCTGTTTAATCACAGTGGCTGAAATATATACAGAAAGCTGCAGCTGCATTATTTCTTACTCCATCACTCACAAGGCTGTAATCAGAGATCTAAAAGTTCTCTGCACTGAACAATGCTTCTTGCTTACCTCTATGCACTTAGCTCCAAAGATAATTTTAAAAATGCTTAATCTCATTGTCAACCTCTTGAACTGCCCCGAGTTTTCACTACAGCCTGAAACTGAGAAAGTGCTTTCACTCTGTGCTGCTTTCAAGGAGGATTACAAAAACTCTTGTAAACTTTATCGCCAACAGGAGAAGATGTCATCTGTACCTCTAGGAATGGCACGGATCTTACATAAATTGAGTTAATATTTTATGTATTAAAATACCCAGTCAACAGCTGCTGAGTGGGCAGTTTAATATATCAAATGCAACAGAATTTATGCAAGATCTCGGTTTGGGTTAGCAGAACCTTCCATCTCAGAAGTGAGACAGCTATCAACAAAGTCATAGCCAAAAGATTTAGAACCAAAGCTTGATAATTGGACGTGACATTTGTAGATGCTGCAGAATAATGGTCAGTACTTTAGATTTACTGGACAGGGAGACACAGGAGACTGCAAGGGTTTGAGGGCGAGGCATGAAGGGATAAAGGATTTTTTTCTTTTTTTGCAAGTATTACTATCAAGAAATAAATTTATAAAAAGAAAAAGAATGAAATATTAATTACAGGACATAGCTCCTTGCAGAGATGCTCTATTAAACAGAGCTCCAGTAGAGCCACATGCTTAATCTTCACCATAATGAGGGCACGCAAATGCATTGCAGAGTTATTTTAATAACATAGCCTGATCTGACACATCCTGTTACAATGTTTGGCAAATACTGTTAGATAAAGATTGTGCCAAATATTTTTGCCCATTAAGCTTATGCAATAAAAATAAATTTGCATACAACAAAAGAGAAAATGATAGAGACAAGAACGAAGAGGAGATTTCTTTCTCCCCACCAAGTAAGTGAAAGGTACCTACAGTTCTACTCTCTTTACTGTGAATGTAGATCTATAGTATGTCACGGAAAGAAATGAGGAGAGTAAAATAAAGGAAGGAAAGAAAGGACGAGGAAACAGAATTAAAATAGGATAAGAGAGACAATCAAAATGATTAATAGCCAATTTCTTCCTATGTGTTTCATATACTCCGAAAGGTCCACATGGCTAAAAATTGGTTGCTGTCATTAAATGCAAGTAAGTGTGGCTGAGGAGAGAAAGATGAAATATTATTTTCTTTCTATAGAGGTTTTTTTTAAATAGAAAAAAGAGAAGAAAAGGAAAGAAGGGCTGTGCTTTGGCACAACTAGTAGAACTGATGCCTCATAGCACCAGAGATAATCCTGACCTTGGATGCTCTCGCTGTGGAGTTTGCAAGCTCTCCCTATGACTGTGGATTTTCTTGGGGTGCTCTTGTTTCCTTTCATATTCTTGAAATGTGCAGGCTGGTAGGTTTACTGGCCATTGTAAATTGCTGCCTTTGTGTTGGTGAGTGGTAAAATCCGGGGAGACTTGATAACAATGTGGGGAGAATAGCAAATAGGATTGAAATAGGATGAATAAATGGGTAGGTGAGTTTCAGTACAAGATTTGGAGGGCCAAATGACCTCGAAGACCCAAAGTGTCTTATTCAGTTCTGGTATCTCAGCAATTGGAGGGCTTGCTGCTGAGAAGATTACCAGTGCACCAATCCCAAGATAGCTTGCTGAGGTAGTGAAAGGTCACAACAGTCAAGGAGGTAGTATTACAGTCAACATGAGAGATAAGATTACAATTGGAGGTGAGGGGTGGGGATTGTAGGTGTGTAAGCTTTAATATCTGGATGTCGGAGGACACATGAGGGAGGTGGTAAGTAACACCAGGAGACAGTGAGAGCTCGAGTTGCTGAATGAAAGCCAGTTAATTATTATTGATCTATTATGCAAATAAGTTTATTATTAGTAATTATTATGCCAGAAATCTGAGAGAGTCAAGGGGGCAGAAGCGGGTATAGTTGCTATTATTAATGAGATACTGCTTGGAAAGTTGAAAGGTCTGAAGGAAGATAAATCACTAAGATCAGATGGCCTACACCACAGTGTTCTGAAAGAGGCAGCTGAAGAGAATGTGGAGGCATTAGCAATGATCTTTCAAGAATCACTAAATTCTGGAATGGTTCTGGAGGACTGGAAAATTGCAAATTTCACTCCATTCTTTAAAAAAGGAAGATGGAAATTCTCAGCCAGTTAGCATGACTTCAATGTCATTGAGTCATAGAAAAGTACAGCACAGAAACAGGCCCTTTGGCCCATCTACTCTGTGCTGAGCTATTTAAACTGCCTACTTCCACTGACCTACACAAGCACCAGTGGTTGGAAAGATGAGATTTTAAGATATGTGGAGGAACGTAATAAAATAGGCCAAAGCCAGTGTGGTTTCTTTAAGGAGAAATTGTGCCTATCAAATCAGCCGATTTTTTTTTGGAGGAAATAAGAGGCAGGATTTGACAAAGAAGAATCAGTGGATGTTGATTACTTGGATTTTCAGAAGGCCTTTGGCAAGTTGCTGCACATGAGGCTGTTTAACAAGGAAATATGCTAGCATGGATAGAAGATTGGCTGACTGGCAAGAGGCAAAGAGTGGGAATAAATGTGGGTCTTTTCTGGTTGACTGCCAGTGCTCCGTAGGAGTCGATGTTGGGACCACTTCTTTTCACATTACATGCCAACGCTTTGGATGAAAGAATTGATGGCTTTGTGGCCGTTTGCTGATTGATATGACAATAGGTGGAGGGGCAAACAGATGGTGAGGAAACAGGGAGTCTGCTGAAAGACAGACAAATTGGGAGAACGGGCAAAGAAGTGGCAGATGGAGTATAGTGTAGGGAAGTGTATGGACATACACTTTGACAGAAGGAATACGGCATAGACTATTTTCTAAGCAGAGAGAAATTTCAAAAATCAGAGGTGCAAAAGGATGCGGGAGTCCTTGTGCAGGATTCCCTAAAGGTTAACTTGCAGGTTGAATTGGTAGTAAGGAAGGCAAATGCAATGTTAGCATTCATTTCAAGAGGACTAGAGTATTAGAGTAAGGGGTAATGCTGAGACTTGATAAGGCATTGGTCAGACAGCACTTGGAGTATGATGAGTACTTTGGGCCCCTTATCTAAGAAAAGATGTGCTGGCTTTAGAGATTGTTCAGAGAAAGTTCATGAGAATGATTTCGGGGATATAAGGATTAATGTGTGAGGAGCATTTGATGACTCTGGGCCTATAATCACTGGAGTTTAAAAGAATGAGGGGGAATCTTATTGAAACCCTTTGAAAATTGAAAGGTCTGGATTGAGTGGATGTACGGAAGATGATTCCTGTAGTGAGTGAATCTAGGACTAGAGGGCACAGCCTCAGTATAGAGGGATATCCATTTAGAACATAGATGAGGAATTTCTTTAGCCAGAGGATTGTGAATCTGTGGAATTCATTGCCACAGGTGGCTGTGAAGGCCAAGTCACTAAATATATTTAAAGTGGAGGTTCATAGGTTCTTTATTAGTCAGGGTGTCAAGGTTACAGGGAGAAGGCAGGAGAATGGCATTGAAGAGGATAATAAATCAGCTATGAAAGAATGGTGGAGCAGACTTGATGGGCCAAATGGCCTAATTCTGCTCGTATGTCTTGTGGTCTTATGGTCTTAAGTACTTACCTTAAAGGGATCCTACCTGAGAGGAATTCCAAATGCAGCCTGTAGCCTCTGCTGCCAGTCCCCTTTTTAGTCACTCAAATGGCGGGACTGCTGGACGCTGTAAAGTCTATTACTGCAAGGTCAATGGAATGTGTGGGCTGTGTACACACATCTGGAAATTATGGGGTGGTGTCCAGTAGTGTATATTGTGACCACTGGAGTTAAGTACGTTAGTCCTCCACTCACTAGCTCATTGGATTCGTGGAGGACTTAGTACAAAACTTGCGATGTTTAATATCTCTAGACTTTGAATGGTCTTTCATTTCTCCTTGGAACTGGATCATCCAGCCATAAAGATGGAGCAAATGGCTTTCCAACCAAATTTCAGAATGTTCAGCCAATTTCCACTTGGCACAGTTTGCCTATCCACTCAACTCAAATAAACAGCAAAGGTTCGCTTTGGATGAGGAACATAGGTTGCCCAGTACACTTAGAACTGTCCCTTGATCTTCTTTAAACAGTTTCCTTCTTGTCTATTTAATAGGCAGAGGAAGTCTGAGCTTTTAGTGTTTCACCTGGAATATAAATAATCCCATCTAATACTACAATAGGCATACAGCCAAGGGGAGATGTCAAGGTAAGTTGCTGACTTAAATTCCTAAATGTTATCATTGAGTTATCAGTCAACACTTGACAGAGGACGAACTGGAAGTACTATCATATGATTCAACATGACTTCATCGTATACAAGCTGCATGTTGTGTCTTGCTTCTGACATTAATAAAGCTGAACTTCAGGACAGTACAACATGCAGGCACTCCCATATATGTGGCTGTCGGCACAGATAATAAAACGTAACTTTCTAACTTCCCTGCTTCTAATATCATACAAAGACACCTTCCAGGGGTCCCATAGGTGATCGCTGGCACCTCAGAAAGCTTAAAGACATAGACCACAGCACCCTAGAATACGCAGCATGCTTCATCGGGAATATCAGCATCAGGATGGTAATATCAACCATTGCTACACTAAGACCAAATACAGGTGGCTGTGACCATGGGGTCTTCCTGAGTAATCAAGATCTCTAGACCACTTATTGGAAATTCAAATGCCTGAATGGTGGATGGAAGTGGGGTTCAGCTGGTGTGCTGGGGTTGGAAACAATTGAGCAGATATTAATCTTAGCTTAGAGTAATTGTCTCATGAAAACATGAGTGTTGCACATTGAGACAAGCAGAAGAGAAAAAAACTAATTGAACATTATTTCCATCATGTGGCCAAACAAAATGAGATTCATTGATTTGTTACAATTTGAAATGCACTGTTTATGCAAGAGTTTGTCAAACAGAAACCCTTGAGTAAATAGTGCATTTCATCACTCTGACTATAAATGCTTATTCAACACCCTGATAATCTCCAAAGCCATTTACAAAACAAAGTTCAGTGTAAATAGAAATTACACAGAAACTCCAGTGCCAACATGCCAGTAGTGTGTATTGGCTTGACTGACTGTGGGATTAACTACTTTTTCTTGGAATAGAAAAATTAAGGGTAGTCATAGCCAAAGGGTGGTGGTGGGGACGAGCTCCCACTGCTAAACAAATGCTCTTCATGGCGTGAGTCTCAAACAGCCTCTGACAACCAAGTCCAACTCCTGGCCTTCACGTGTGGCATAGTTCTCATGCCTGGCAGAGCTGTTCTCATTGATAGGGGAAGGGGCAAAGGCGGGCCACTGGCGTCTTAAAACCAGTTTCACCGGGCAGATAGGGCTTGTTAACCACAGATGGTAGCTCATCTAGGAGAGGGAAAACTCCGACTTCAAACCTCCGCTACCTTGTGGCTATACTCGCTCACGGGAAAGGCTTTGGGAGTAAACCCCGAGGAAAAATACGGTCGGAGTCCGGAAGGCGGCTGACTGCTGTACCCAGCACTGGCACGGCAACTCCTGCGATGCTGCTGTCACCAAACTGTATCGACTTTCATCGTTCCTTTGGACCTGTCGTCAGCATGGAGAGGAGGGTCCCACTGCATGGGCGACAGGTGGATCTCCATACCAACTCTGCGCTGGCTTGCGCCCTGGAGAAGCCACTCCCAGTGACTACCAGAGGCGCAGTACCCATGGTCGACCGTGACCGACGGAGGCCACATTGTATTGCCACTGTATGCAATCATTCAGCTTAATGGGAAGTCAGTACCTTCCAATCACCATGTTTGTAAATTTTAACAGTCACAGACTGGGATCAGTGGATCACTCTAGAAATATCAATGCATTGGTAAGAAGAGATGCTGCTGTTAGTTGCAATTGTTGTTGTTCAGTCATTAAGTCGAGTCCGACTCTTCGTGACCTCGTGGACCATAGAGTTTTCATGGTAGATAGCCAGGGCTTTCCTCTGCGCAGATACTTCCGCTGCCCAGGTTGGGATTCTGGGTTTGACCTCTGGACCATCTGCCTTGAAGTCCAGTGCTGATGCCACTACACCACCAGCCGGCCTGTTAGTTACAACTCGGTAGGTAAAATCAGATGGAGGGTTGTCCTCAGTTAACTGCAGAGGAGAGAGCTGTCAAACAATGGTGTGATTGATGCTATTGACAGTAAAAGACTGGTTGGGCAGGATGAATAACAACGTATCTTGTTCACGGTGACTGACATTATCGGTTGTGGCTTGTGCAATAAGTAAGCTGCACCTACTTATTGTACAAGATCCACAAATCTGAACTAATGCACCTCTCCCTTATTCAATACCAGCCCACTTTTGCCAGGAAAACTGGTCCAGCAGTGGTCACTTCTGTCTGACTCATACCTACCTATGCTTTCTCAACAAATAAATAATTATAAGGAGCCAGTGTGGATTTAAAATAGGAAAAATGTGCTTGTAAAACTGCTGACAATTCTTTGAGTTGGTAACAGTGTAAATAAATGGACGATGTGGTGCATGGGAACTATGTAAAATATCCCATATAAGACAATAATGGAGAAAATTGAGGATGATGCAATGACATGAATGGTAGAAAACGGGATTGAAAACTGATCAGAAAGTTAAAAAATACTGGTTAAGAGTTCAGGCAGAACTGCATTTGTGAATCTAGTAATTACTATCCTAACATATCTCTGACCAATTCCAGGTCAAAACACACAAAATGCTGGAGAAACTCAGCAGGTCAGGGAGCATCCAGAAAAATGAACAACCAGGTCAAATTTCAGGCCGAGACCCTTCTTCGGGACTAGAAAGGAAGCAGGAAGACTCCAGAGTAAAAAGACATGGAGAGGGGGAAGAGGATAGTTTAAAGTGGATGGGTGAAGCCAGGTGGGTAGGAAAGGTAAAGGGCTGGAGAGGAAGGAATCTGATAGGAGAGGAGAGTGGATCATAGAAGAAAGGGAAGGAGGAGGGGAAGCAGGGGAATGTGGTAGGCAAATGAGAAGAGGTAAGAGGCCAGAGTGGGAAATAGAAGAAGGGGGAGTGGGATGGAATTGCTTTTTTTTTACCGGAGGGAGAAATCAATATTCATGCCTTCATGTTGGAGGCTACTCAAATGGAATATCAAGTGTTGCTCCTCCACCCTGAGGATGACCTCATCGTGACACAAGAGGAGGCCATGGACCGACGTGTTGGACTGGGAATGGGAATCAGAATTAAAATATTTGGCCACTGGGAAGTTCCCCTTTAGGCAAATGAAGCAGCCCCCCAATTTACAACAGATGACCCCAGCAGATTCGCAGATAAAGTGTTGCCTTACCCGGAAGGACTGTTTGGGGCCCCGAATGTAGGTGAGGGAGGAGAACGGGCAGGTGTAGCACTGTGTCACTTGCAGAGATAGGTGCTGGGAGGGACAAATGGACAAGGGTATCATGGAAGGAGCGATCCGTGCAGAAGGCAGAGAGTGGGGGTGAGGTAAAAATGTACGTGGTGGTAGGATCCCTATCAAGATGGTGGAAGTTTCAGAGAATGATGTGACTTCCAGGTGAGTTCTTTAAAGAACAGAATTATTTTAAGAGCCAAGTTTGTTGTTTCTGCTCCTGTCCTATTCTCATGTAATGTCTAGATTCTTTAATCATATCTTCCCGGATCCATGCCAAATTATCTATTGTAGGGATAGTGGGTGGGAGAAGAAGTTCTACATTTCCACTTGTTATCACGAAGTTTAATGTCAACAATGAACCATTCTGCTTCCTGTTTGTGTGCTGGTTTTCAGGCTCAAGTACAGTACATTGTGAGCCAAAATATTTCTATTCAGTTTAATACTACAGTCTAAGGAATTCAATGGGCGCATCTAGAAACATTGTGTGCAGTATTGCTCATCCGATTTACAGGAAGGATGTAGAGGCTTTTGAAAAGTTCAAAGTTCAAACTAAAATTTATAATCAGAGTGCATACATGTCACCACATACAACCCTGAGATTCTTTTTCTGCAGGCATGCTTAGCAAACCTATAGAACAGTGACTGAAATGCGTAAACATCAGGAACTGTAAACTATAAACAAACTGTGCAACTGCAGATATAAATAAATAGCAATAAATAACAAGCATGAAATAACAATATAACAGAGTCCTTAAATGAGTGCAGCTATCCACTTTTGCTCAAGAGTCTGACGGTTGAGGGGTGGTAACTGTTCTTGAACCTGTGGTGCGAGTCCTGAGTCACTTGTACGTTCTGCCTGATGGCAGCAGTGAGAAATGAGCATGGCCTGGGAGGTGAGGATCTTTGACGACTGATGCTGTTTTTCTACAGCAACGTTTCATGTAGTTGTGCTCAAAGGTTGGGAGGGCTTTACCCATGATGTACTGGCTGAATCACTGAATTTCTGCTCAAAGGCATTAGTGTTCCCATACCAGGCCATAATGCAGTCAATCAGCTCACTTTCCATCACATCTATAGAAGTTTGCGAAGGTTTTCGATGACATGTCAAACCTCCACGGACTCCTGAGGAAGTAGAGGCGCTGTCGTGCTTTCTTCGCAATACAGTCGGCCCTCCTTATCCACGGATTCAACCAACCGCGGATCAGGAAAACCCAGAAGTTCTCTCTCCAGCACTCGTTGTTTGAGCATGTACAGACTATTTTTTCTTGTCATTATTCCCTAAACAATGCAGTATAACAACTGTTTACATAGCAATTACATTGTATTAGGTATTATAAGTAATCTAGAGATGATTTAAAAGTACAGGTAGTCCTTGGGTTATGAATGAGTTCTGTTCCTGAGTCCGTCTTTAAGTCGGATTTGAAGTCAGGACAGGTACATCCAGTATTATTTAGCGTCAGTTAGTAAAACGTTTGTCTTAGTATATAGAATATATTTTACCTTTCTATGCATATAAAACACATATGTATTTCAATAATTAAACCACTGTGTTGCTAAGTAATAATTGTAGCTTTCATCGGGGCAGGGCCTTTCAAATGCTCCATTAAAATTGTTCCAATCGTTGACCGACTGTAGTCTAACACTTTTCCAATGACCGATGGCATTTCACCTCTTTCCAATCGCTTTTATTACTTCCACTTTATTTTCAATAGTGACCATGAACAGAAACAGTGAACAGAAACCCTGCAGATTCAGAGCTGCACCAGGTCCTAAAGTCCACCGCACTGAGACAGGTTAAATCAGGTCCGGGGTTCCGCTGGGTCCTAAAGACCACTGCATTGAGCCAGGTTAAATAAGGGACTTGAGCATCCGCGTTTTTTGGTATCCGCGGGGGGTCCCAGAAGCAATCCCCCGCGGATAAGGAGGGCTGACTGTAATATTTATATGACGGGTCCAGGACAGGTTCTCTGAGGTAGTGACACCTGGGAATTTAAAGTTAGTGAGGTTCAAGTTACTAAAGTTAGAGGGTGCAGAAGAGGTTTACCAGGACATTGCCTGGATTAGAGGGCACGTGCTATAAGGAGAGGTTGAACAAACTTGGGTTGTTTTCTCGGATTCATCAGCGGCTGAGGGGAGACCTTTCGGAAGTTCATAAAATTGAGAGGCACGGGTCAGAATCTTTCTCCCAAGGTAGAAATGTCAAATTTTAGAGGATGTGCGTTTACAGTGAGAGGGGCATTGCTTAAAGGCGATATGCAGGGCAAGTTTTTGTGTTTACACGGTGAATGATAGGTGGCATGGAACATGTATAGGTAGAAGTGATTTAGTTTAATTTGGCACTATGTCCGGCACAGGCTGAAGGACATGTTCCTGTGCTGTTTTATGTTTCAATTCTATTCCATTTTCAGTAAAAATGGGGAATTAGTTCATGGTTCACTGCAAATATGATGTTCCAATACATAGAACATACATAGTGGCACTCAGTTTTATGCGGTTTGATTGGAGTAAGTCAATCACAAATACATGGCTGGCAGATGGCAAATGGAGAAGCTTAATATGCTTTAAACACCAGAGCAATTCCAAGGTACTGGAATTCTGTACTCTGAACTATACCAAATATATTTCCTTTTTGTTAAGGACATTTCCCTCACCAGGCTCAGACAGATCAGGAGGACGGGCAACGAAGTAGCAGATGGGATACAGTGTAGGACAGTGTATGGCCATGCATGTTGGAAGCAGGAATAAAGGTATAGACAGATTTCTAAAAAGGGAGCAAATTCAGAAATCAGAGGTGCAAAGGGACTTGGGAGGATTCCCCAAAAGTTAAAATGCAGATTGAGTCAGTAGTAAGGAAGGCAAATGGAATTCATTTCTTTCTAGATTAGAAAAACGAGAACATAATTCTGTGGCTTTATAAGGCATTGGTCAGACCACATTTGAAGTACTGTGAACAGTTTTGGGCCTCGTATCTGATAAAGCATGTGCTGTTGGAGAGGGTCCAGAGGAGGGTCACAAGAATGATCATGGGAACGAAAGGGTTAACGTATAAAGAATGCTTGATGGCTCTGGGTCTGTACTCGCTGGAGTTTAGAAAAATGGGGGTGGGGGGGATGTGTGGGGATCCTCATTGAATCAGAATCAGATTTAATATCACCGGCAAAAATCATGAACTTTGTTGACTTACTGGCAGCAGAACAATGCAAACACATGATAATATTGAAAAAAATACGTCAGTAAGTAAATCAGATACAGTAAGTATATTGTTGTGACACAACAGGTGGCATTTTTGCCATTTCCATAGCGTTTGACTGTTTTTTTACAAGGCTGAGTTGCTAGCTCAATGCTCAACCCAGCACAGATGGAAAGCATGCAAGCAGCCAGCCAAACTTAAACTCAGGACCATTCGCTTCAAATTCTGGTGCTTATGCCACCACACCACAGGCCAGCATAGTAAGTATATTTGTATATTAAATAGTTAAATTAAAAATAGTGCAAAAAAGAAATATATATTTTTTTAAAGTTAGGTAGCGTTTATGGGTTCAATGTCCATTTACAAATCAAATGGCAGAGGGGAGGAAGCTGGTTCTGAAACACTGAATGCATTCCTTTAGTCTTTTATACCTCCTTCCTGATGGTAAGAATGAGAAGAGGACATGGCCTGGGTGATGGGGGTCCTTATCAATGGACACTGCCTTTCTGAGGCACCACTCCTTGAAGATGTCTTCCATACTACAGAGGCTAGTACCCAAAATGGAGCTGACTAATTTTACAACTTTCTGTAGTTTCTTTCAATTCTGTGCAATAGCCCTACCCTACCCCCATACCAGACAGTGCTGCAGCCTGTCCGAATGCTCTCCATGGTACATCTGTAGAAGTTTGAGTGTTTTAGGAGACAAGCTAAATCTTCTCAAACTCCTAATGAAATATAGTCACTGTCTTGCCATCTTTATAGCTGCATCAATATGTTGGGACCAGGTTAGATCTTGACACCCAGGAACTTGAAATTGCTCACTCTCTCCACTTCTGATCCCTCTATCAGGATTAGTTTGTGTTCCCTTGTCCTACCCTTTCTGAAATCCACAATCAGTTCTTTGGTCTTACTGATACTGAGTACAAGGTTGTTGCTGTGACACCACTCAACTAGCTGGTGTACCTTGCTTCTGTACGCCCTCTTATCTCCAAACATACTGAACATTGAAAAGCCTAAATAAGGTGGCCATGCAGAGGATGTTTTCAATAGCGAGGGAGACTAAGACTGGAGTGCGTAAGCCTCAGAATGGAAGGATTTTTAATTTACGGAATTAGAACAAAGATGAGGATAAATTTGTTTAGCCAGAGGGTGGTGAATCTGTGGAACTGGTTGCCACAGGTGGCTGTGGAGGCCAGGTTGTATTTGAGGTGAAGTTTGTTAGGTTGTTGATTAGTCAGGGCGTGAAAAGTTATGGGGAGAAGGCAGGAGAACGGGGTTGAGAAGAAAATGGATCAGCCATGAGGAAATGGCGGAGCAGACTCGATGGGTCAAATGGCTTAATTCAGCTCCTGGATCTTATGGTCTTATAATCCATTGCCCTCTCTGTCTTGAACTTCACATGCAATAGAATTCTGGAATGGCAAACCAGAAATGCAGTATAACATGCATTGGCCCGGGAAAGTAATCTGTTAAATGTTAATCTGTTAATTTTCCAGTGCTAAGAAAAATCAAGGCCATGCGCTCCACTTAATGCAATCTAAAATGTGAGTACTTCATCAGAATCAGGCTTAATATCACTGGAATACAGTATGTTGTATGAAATTTGTTGTTTTGTGGCAGCAGTACATTACAATGTGTATTAAATCTTTAAATTACAATAAGAAATAGGTATAAAAAATTAAATTAAGCAAGTAGTGTAAAAAGAAAGAGAAAAAAATTACTGAGGGTTACCGAGAGCCCATGGGTTCAGTGATTATGCAGAAATCTGATAGCAGATAGGAAGAAGCTGTTGCTGAAACATGCATGTGTTTTCAGGCTTCTGTACCTCTTTCTCGATGGTAGCAATGAGAAGAGGGCATGTCCTTGGTGATGGGGGTACCTAATGATGGACACAGCCTTCCTGAGGCATCACCTTTTGAAGGTGTCCTTGATGCTGAGGAGCTGTCTGAGCTTACAACTTCCTGCAACTTTTTCCAATCCTATGCAGTGGCTGTTCCATACCAGACCGTGAGGCAGCCAGTTAGAATGCTCTCCTTGATACCGCTGCAGAAATCTGCGAGTGTCTTTGGTGACATACCAAGTCTCCTCAGACTCCTAGTGAAATATAGCTGCTGTTGTGCCTTCTTTGTAATTGCATCAATATGTTGGGCCCAGGATAGATCCTCAGAGATACTGAAAGGAAATTGCAAAAGTGATCGTGTTGTTAGTTAGCAAACAGAAAAATCCCACTGCCAGTAAACATTCGCAAGCTCCATAAAGAAGCTTTTGTGCATAAGCACTGTTGGGGCAGTCTAGTAGTCTAGGCGCTCATTTAGATTTGCCATAGGGACAGCTAGTCTTTACATAGCAATGGGTAGGGCAGATTGCAAATGATGCAGACAGATGAACTGAGCCCCTTATCCATCTGTAACAGGGGCTGCATTCTTTGCAGATCCATATTTTCATGAATCTTCAATGCTACCAATTCTCTGCAGGTCTGATCATTACTACATGAGAATGTCTCAACACAAAATTTATCTAACACAAAAACGTACAGACAGATGCACAGTTCCCACAAGGGGATTAATTAAAAAAAAATTGGCTCCAGAATTCTGTTCCCATGACAGAAAGATAGTGGAGAGGGGAAATTGAATTCACACCAGGCAAACCATCGACCCAGTCCAAACAGTTTCCATGCATATAACCCACATTTTAGAGAAGTCTGTGCATTAGCCGTCCAGGAAATCAGCATGGCTCCCTGGCGGTCTGCAAGGCAACTGAAGCTTGTGACCACAAAAAGATGTTGCATGAAGACATGGGAAGACATTCATACCCTATAAGTTAAAAACTCACAGTGTGGTACATTCCATGCACTCTGCTCCTAAAATTCATATTCGTTAAAGTCAAAAGAGTGACATTTAATAAAATTTTATGTACATATGTTACCACAGTGCATATCTGGTTCAAACAACAAAGGACTAAGTTTTAACTGTTGTCTCTGAAAGTTTCATTATCTAGAAGTGTTATAAGGTTTTAAAATATATAGAGCAGCATAGATTATCTAAAGTAAGATGGAATTTAAGAAATCAACCAGAGGGTGTTTATAGGAGAATGTACAATTGTTAATTTGTATACCAATAGCATTAGTTGTAGATTATGGATATAATATGGTTAAAGATTATCCTGATGGTGCAACATACCCAAACAAGTGGATGCTTGTTTAAACCATGTGATGACAAGAGAAACTTGGCAAAGAAACTAAATTAGTCTGCTTCACTGCTCATCTGTAGCAAAAACAAAAAAAAAAACTGCTGCCTTCATTCTTTCTATTGCCTTTAAAATACATTCAGTGGAAATATTTAGTCTCCAGCACCTGCAGTCTTTTGTATCTTGGAAATTACTTCAACCCTCTCACTGCTGTCTGTAAGCTCAATCAGCATTGAACTCAGATCAGCATTAACGTGTTTTGAATGATTGAGTCTTCCTAATACTTTATATTAGTAAGAAGAAAGTTTGGAATTTATAGTTTTAATAGAATTATGTGATACAATTTGGAGGAAAGTCAAGCAAAATTTGGTTTATGATTGACATTTTGCTAAAGGGCAGAACTTATTTTTTGTGTAAATTAAGAAGCTTTGTTCAGCAGTTTAAGAAATAACTGCTTTAGGCAAATGTAAGCACTTGCTGGGCAGGGTGGGTGGGTGGAGGCTGTTAGCAGTGTCTAACACTACATTCTTACAAGTTATGTAGGGAAAATTTCTGGCTGTCATTCTTTTGTGTGCTCTGCCATCAACCATCGTTAATACGAAAAGAAGTTGTTTACAGTGGCGAGCACGTGGGTGCTACACAAAAATAGAAATCATCAAGGCCAAGAGGTGAGAAAGGAAAATACTGAAGATGCATAAATCAGAAACAGGAACAGAATGTGACCTTCTCCAGCGTAATTTATTTTTGTACAGAAATTTGTGTCTAGTTCTGGTCACCAGACAATGAGAAGGATGTGGTATCAATTGAGAGAGTGCAGAGGAGATTCACTAAGTTTTTTTTTTGTCTGGAATGGAGGGTCATAATCACAAAGAGAGTTTGGATAGTTTGTCAATGCTTAGAAAAATGAGGTAATTTCACTGAAGCATTCAAGTCTGTTCAAGGCCTCAACATAACAAAAGCAGAAGGGATGTTTTCCCTGCCTAGAGGATGGCTAGAACCAAGGCTCTAAATAAGAGGGCAGGCCATTTAGAACCGAAATGAAGAACAATTCTTTCACTCAAAGGGAAGTGAATCTTCAGAACTGTCCATCTCTGATGGGTGTGGAGGCTCAGTCACTGGCCAAACTAAAAGCTCAGATTGATAGATTTCTGGATGTTAGAGGAATCAAAGGATATGGTAGGAAAACACTGTTGTAAAAGATCAGCATGACGTTGTTGAAAGGCAAAGAAAACTTGAGGAATGAAGTGCTTTACACCTGCCCCTATTCCTTATGCTCATGAAATAAATTATGCTGGTGCCAGCTGAAGAAGAATGGCAAAGGCTAGTTATCCACAACTGGTGTCCAGGAAGGAAATGTAATTAGATAAGGGCTTGCCGGGCCTTTTCATGCCATGGACCCCTACCATTAACCGAGGGATCCGTGGACCCCAGGTTGGGAATCCCTGAACTAGATGGAGTTGAAAGGGAGAGAAAGTGGAACTGAAACACAACAGCTGCTGAAAATGTGAAATAAAGGAGAATGCTGGAAATGCCTAACAGGCCGGACAACATTTGCAGGAGGGAGAAAAGTTAATGTTACAAACTATTGATTTTTCATCATATTACATAGAACGTAGAACTGAAAAGAAAAAAAAAATCAAAGTGTTGATGCTGGAAATATAAAATATAAAGTATTTTCCTCTCCCTTCTTATACTTGATGAAGGATCACTCATTCAAAACATTATTTGTTTCTTTCCACAGATGCTGGTCAAATTGCTCAACTTGCTACTGTATTAGAACTGGAAAGGATGGTTATTTGAAGTTAATATGCAATTCCAAGGGTTGCAATGTGACGCGTTGGAAAATGAGATTCTGTTTTTATTTTAAACTTGTATTAGGATTAGTTGGAACCATGCAAGAGCTAAAGGTGTGAATTAAAGTTACATGAGACTGGAAGCTCCGGGTAGGTCCACACAACAGAGCTTTGTGGTTGGGGTTTCTCCAGTATAGAAAAGACCACATCATGGGCACCAAATGCAGTACATTAAATGTAAAGGAATACAAGTGAAGGAATGTTTGGTCAGAGATACAGTATATATCAGGCAAACAGGTCCTTCAGCCCAACACATCCATGTTGTCTACTCAAACTGGTCCCATTTGCCTACATTTGTCCATTATCACTTTTAAACTTTCATATTCATATACCTGTCTAAAATCTTTCTAAGTGTAATCATACCCATTTCTGCAGCTTTTTCTGGCAGTTTGTTCCACATACACAACAGTCTCTGGATGAAAAGGTTGACCCTCGATCCTTTTTAAATTTTTCCCCTCTACCTTAAACTTATACCTTCTGGTTTTTAAGGCTTCCTACTCTGTGGCCACTCACCTTTTCTATGACCCGTAGAACGCTATCTAAACAAGGTCACTCCTCAACCTGCTCCAATAAGCCCTATCGTCAAGGTAACATCTTCTTAATGTTTTCTGCACACTTGTCAGCTTAATGACATCATTCTTAAAGCTGGGCGACCAGACCTACACATAATATTCCAAGTGTGATCTCACTAAAAAAATTGTACAGTTATACTAGGATGTCTCATCTCCAGGGCTCATTGCCCTAACCAATGAGGCATGCAACATGTTTTCTTTACCATCTAGTCTAACTGTATCTCTACTTTCAAGGAACTATGTATCGGTACTCTCAGTCTCTGTTCTACAACATTACTATTTTCTGTGCAAGACCTACACTGATTTAACTTACTGAAGTGCAACACCACGCACAAGTCCAAGCTAAATCCCATCTGTATTCTTCGGCCCATGATCTAATCTTAGATAACTCTTTTCACTATCCATAGTATCTCCTATTTTGATGTTATCTGTTAGTGTACGAGCAGAGTAATAGGGAGCGAAAGGTTAAACAGTGAGTGTTATATCACTGTAGATATGGTGGAAGAGGCCAAGGCATGAGGATTGCTGCTGATGGAGATGGGAGGCAGAACCGGGGCGTTATAGAAGCAGCAGTCCTTTGGAATATTGAAAGGGAAGTTGAAGGGAAAATACATCTGATTTCAAAGGATGGAATCCAAGGGAATCTGATTGAAAGAAGTGGTTGAGGCAGGTACAATAGCAACTTTTCAAATACAGTTAGGCAGGTAAATGGATTGGAAAGGTTTAGAAGGTTATGGATCAAATTCTGGCAAATAGGATAGGCATCCTGGTCAGCATGGACAGTTTGGGCCGAAAGGCCTTTTTCCCTGCTGCATGAATCTATGACTACAAGGTGACATCTGTTGAATCTGAAGGTTGGCAGGTAAAAAGCACAAGGGGAACCTTTTGTCTTTACCCACCATTTTTTCTATTTCAGTACACATTCCTCATCACTCCCTTTCAGAACAGGCAGTCTGGACCACTCAGGTACTCACAGGAAACATGACAGGTTTGTTGATCCATTGCTCCCTGGTTACTCCTTCATTTATGATGGCAGCTGCAACAACTCTACAAGTGTTTGTTGTTTTCCTGGGATCTTTCTAGTTCCTGAAATCCACAGGGAACCCTATGCCAGATGCTGAAAGTCATTTGTCTAGACTTCAGTCCTTTGTTTGCTTCTGCTCGGCACAAGTGCATTTGTAGGCATACCCCTGAAGTATAGTGTAGCAGGGAGAGTCCTTAAAAGGACTGCAAGCTTCCACCCTGAAGCCGTGCAGAACTGTCTGAAGGTGCTTGTTAAATTGTTAATGAAAAGTGTCTAGCTGGTGCGTGACTATACAGTGCACTGCAAGTCAACAACCAGAAAGCCAGCAGTAGTCTAATATCTTTGTCCTGCCTTGCTCCCTTATGTTATCATAAGGGTTGTCTGCAGGGCTGCTCACTCCAGCAGCAACCATCACACTCATAGGCTTAATGCATCTGATTGCAATATAGGAAACTCAAGCAGACTTGTTCGTTCACCAGCTTTGACACATTGTCATTGTTGTTGACCATCACAGGATCCCATTGGCGAACTCAGAATAAACTTCTAAAACCAAACGTACAAATCAACAGATTCAAAAATTTCAGGGAGCCTTGGCTTTCACTTAGTGCATGTCATCCCCATGCCTTCATCGAGAAGCTCTTCCACAGTTCGGTTGCTCAAGTGAAGGAGAATGCAGACAGTCTTAGAATAAAATCTCTGAGGACCTGCACCAAACTCAACAGAAACGATTGAAGACTGTGGCAGCTGCCAGGAATCTACAAAGACACGAGCAGCTAAATATTTGGAGAGATTACAACTGTCACTCCTCTGAGGGAGTACAGATGAAATGTGTTGTGTGGATTCAGGAAGAACTTCGGAAGATTTGCAGTCTGTCAGAGGAAAATTTGTTGGTTTTCTGTGACAATCTTCAGGCCCTTCCACACACAGAGTCCATACCCGATATTGCAGCATGCATCCCTAGCACAGGTTATTCAAACATTTGGCAGTCTGTATATTTCAGTACATTCCTGTTTCAGTGGAGTACAGATCATTTCAGTGACTTGGTAAAATTATATTAATCAGTATGTCATCAATTATTCCTTTTGATACATTCCATAATAAAAAGAGTCCAAAATCCCCTGGTGTCTCTGTCCTTACAGAGCTTTTGCACCAAGTTTCAATGCATTCCTTACCATATAATCCTGGACATTACAGATTGGCATATTGTAACAACTCCTTGTAAAAAGTCAGCAAGTTTTAGGTTTTTCCAAAAATATATTTTATTCATAACATTTGCAAATACATAATACATTGCATATATATGAAGCCATTCTGAGCACAAGAGATCATATTAATAGACACAAGGGGTACTGCAGATGCTGGAAATCTAGAACAAAAAGTCCTTGTTCTGACTTCCCCCCTTCCTTTTGGGTCCTAATGAATCATCTCAGCCCAAAATGTCGACTGTTTATTCCCATCCATAGATGCTGCCTGACATGCTGAGCTCCTCCAGCATATTGTCATATTAAATCAGTATTTTTCTTGTGTATATATAGTTCATAACCAAAATATTTCAAATAATGTATAGTTTAAGTATAGGTTCTAGCCTCTCACTATAGTCTTAAATGATGGTTCTTGGCCACAGAAACTTAGTGACCTCAACATCAAGCTTTGATAATTCTGGACTTGGGAGATGACAGTCACTGCAGGCTGACTCAGTCCAAAAGACACAGGACAACGTCCAGCATGCCTACCAGCACTTGCTGCAGCCACTTCTCTTCTAACCAGACTGACTTTATTTGTTGTCAACCACTCAAGAAATCATTACTGAGGCAGAAAAACAATGAATAATTGGCCCTGGTTGCAAGCAAGATACTCGAGCAGCCAGTACTAAGCTGACGTACTCCTGTCATTAAAGTACCCAGCTCTGTGGTCTCCTTGACACCTCCATAATCAGAAGGTGTACAATTTTGCTTCCGGCCAGTGCTGGAAAGAACAGAAAATTACACTGATATAGTATTAGATAAAACATCTAGTTTGTTTCTATAATAGCACGCACAAAACGCTGGAGGAACTCAGCAGGTCAGGCAGCATCTATGGAAAAGAGTAGACAGTTGATGTTTTGGGCCAATACCCTTCTTCAGGATCTATTATAGAAACAATGCATCCATAATGTTGCCTGATTTAGAGTAAATTAAAATTGAAATGTAGGCAGAAGTGGTCTCAACACAAGTGTCTGTAATAATGGGGGCTAATGAAAATGATAAAAACACATTGATAATTTATACTTGGTGCATTAACCACAACAGCTAGTCTCTTTTCATCTTAGCAACTCAAGTATGTCACCATAATTACAATTTGTTGTACTTAGCCAATTGCTCAGAGAATGAATGGATCACAATGTACTGAAAGGATCACTGCACCACCAAGTTGTGCATATTAAGTATCTAGCAAATGATTGTTCTTTCCACCATAGGCATCAATGACAATTTGACCCAACGTTGAGCTGGGAACCCAGCGTTTCTGGTATCGACTGAGCCCTGCTGGTAAATATACTCACAGGAACATCAGATCAGAATGAAGCTGAGGAATGCAATAGATCATCAAGTAACCTGTCAATACATCATACACCCTATACCAAGAGTGTAACTTCTTGAGATTTTTTTTTTCAAATTTAAGGTAGCTGTCACTCATTATCTTCTGTTTAGGAGCTTTATTTCTTCCATCCAAACCAATGGATAATTTGGGGGCCTGCATTCTATGAAACATGCACATTATTGGCTGGCTCATCACACCATTCAAATAACAAACGATATTAGACTTGGCTTTTCCTTAAAAGAGATGTGTTCCAGGCAGAAATTTGCAAGGCATGTAACTGAAGAAAGTGTCATTCTGCTCTCAGTTTTGTGAGTTACTAGACTATACCTGTTCTATCTCATCCTGTTGTGCTGCTGTCCTGCTAATGTCAAAGCACCATTGGTGCTGATAATTTTGATATTTGAAAAAAGCGGTAAGTAGGGCAGTACTGAATTCAGAACGTTCATAGAACGAATCCTATGTGATATCCATTCATTCAGATTGATGGTTTACAATTCTGAATAAAACATGTCTCCACACAATTTCAATCAAAGCAAACTGCACTGGGTCCAGGAGCTTGAGAGGCTAAGGACTGACCATGTAGAAGATACAAAATCATGAGGGACAGAGCGAATGCAGTTTTCCAAGAGTAAGGGGATCTCAATGGCATAGATTTAAGGTGAGAGAGGAGGGATTTAAATTTGGTATGAAAGGCATTTAATTAAACTACAGAAAGTAGTGGTTATTTTTGATAAACTGCCAGAGGATGCTGTAGAAGCAAGTACAATTACAAGCTTAAAGAATATTCAGACAGATAAATGGATATGAAACATTCAGAACAGGGGTTACCAACCTTTTTTATGCCATGGACCACTACCATTAAGCAAGGGATCTATGGAAACCAGATTGGACAGTCCTGGTTAGAGGAATAGTGGGTGTTACGTAGGCACATGGGCCTAATTTAATGGGCTTCATAGCTGACATGGTCAATTTGGTCTTAAGGGCCTGTTTCCATCTGAAGTAACTCTGACTCTATACCCATCAATTAATTCCCTTTGATTTTTTTTTTTTGCCAGCTTCCTGAACATTAGCCAATTAACTGATCAGCATGTATAAGGAAAGGACACAGAGAGTCATTGAGAGAACATGCAAACTCCAGACAGACAGCACCCAATGTCAAGTTCAAACCAATGAATCCGGACCTGGGAAGCCGTAGCAACAACTGCTGTATTACTATGCTATCTTTTAATGACATTGTCCTAGCTTCTGAGACTGATCTGC